>NW_027448093.1:0-79960 GCF_038048845.1 Mixophyes fleayi | reverse complement strand
TTTGCGATTTCTCCTGCTCAGAAAGACTTAGAAAGTTGATAATTGTGGGCAATGTTAGAAATGTCATGAGAAACAAGAATTATGTAAAAGGATTGATGTAAATCATTGTTTCTAAGAGAAAGTGAGACAGGAATGCAAAAAAGCGTTGTTTTTGGACGGCAATGAAGAAATGACTATGTTTTACGATTTCTCGTGCTCAGAAAGACTTAGAAAGTTGATAATTGTGGGCAATGTTAGAAATGTCATGAGAAACAAGAATTATGTAAAAGGATTGATGTAAATCATTGTTTCTAAGAGAAAGTGAGACAGGAATGCAAAAAAGCGTTGTTTTTGGACGGCAATGAAGAAATGACTATGTTTTGCGATTTCTCCTGCTCAGAAAGACTTAGAAAGTTGATAATTGTGGGCAATGTTAGAAATGTCATGAGAAGCAAGAATTATGTAAAAGGATTGATGTAAATCATTGTTTCTAAGAGAAAGTGAGACAGGAATGCAAAAAAGCGTTGTTTTTGTACGGCAATGAAGAAATGACTATGTTTTGCGATTTCTCGTGCTCAGAAAGACTTAGAAAGTTGATAATTGTGGGCAATGTTAGAAATGTCATGAGAAACAAGAATTATGTAAAAGGATTGATGTAAATCATTGTTTCTAAGAGAAAGTGAGACAGGAATGCAAAAAAGCGTTGTTTTTGGACGGCAATGAAGAAATGACTATGTTTTGCGATTTCTCCTGCTCAGAAAGACTTAGAAAGTTGATAATTGTGGGCAATGTTAGAAATGTCATGAGAAACAAGAATTATGTAAAAGGATTGATGTAAATCATTGTTTCTAAGAGAAAGTGAGACAGGAATGCAAAAAAGCGTTGTTTTTGGACGGCAATGAAGAAATGACTATGTTTTGCGATTTCTCGTGCTCAGAAAGACTGAGAAAGTTTATAATTGTGGGCAATGTTAGAAATGTCATGAGAAACAAGAATTATGTAAAAGGATTGATGTAAATCATTGTTTACAAGAGAAAGTGAGACAGGAATGCAAAAAAGCGTTGTTTTTGTACGGCAATGAAGAAATGACTATGTTTTGCGATTTCTCCTGCTCAGAAAGACTTAGAAAGTTGATAATTGTGGGCAATGTTAGAAATGTCATGAGAAACAAGAATTATGTAAAAGTATTGATGTTAATCATTGTTTCTAAGAGAAAGTGAGACAGGAATGCAAAAAAGCGTTGTTTTTGGACGGCAATGAAGAAATGACTATGTTTTACGATTTCTCGTGCTCAGAAAGACTTAGAAAGTTGATAATTGTGGGCAATGTTAGAAATGTCATGAGAAACAAGAATTATGTAAAAGGATTGATGTAAATCATTGTTTCTAAGAGAAAGTGAGACAGGAATGCAAAAAAGCGTTGTTTTTGTACGGCAAGGAAGAAATGACTATGTTTTGCGATTTCTCCTGCTCAGAAAGACTTAGAAAGTTGATAATTGTGGGCAATGTTAGAAATGTCATGAGAAACAAGAATTATGTAAAAGTATTGATGTAAATCATTGTTTCTAAGAGAAAGTGAGACAGGAATGCAAAAAAGCGTTGTTTTTGGACGGCAATGAAGAAATGACTATGTTTTACGATTTCTCGTGCTCAGAAAGACTTAGAAAGTTGATAATTGTGGGCAATGTTAGAAATGTCATGAGAAACAAGAATTATGTAAAAGGATTGATGTAAATCATTGTTTCTAAGAGAAAGTGAGACAGGAATGCAAAAAAGCGTTGTTTTTGGACGGCAATGAAGAAATGACTATGTTTTGCGATTTCTCCTGCTCAGAAAGACTTAGAAAGTTGATAATTGTGGGCAATGTTAGAAATGTCATGAGAAACAAGAATTATGTAAAAGTATTGATGTAAATCATTGTTTCTAAGAGAAAGTGAGACAGGAATGCAAAAAAGCGTTGTTTTTGGACGGCAATGAAGAAATGACTATGTTTTACGATTTCTCGTGCTCAGAAAGACTTAGAAAGTTGATAATTGTGGGCAATGTTAGAAATGTCATGAGAAACAAGAATTATGTAAAAGGATTGATGTAAATCATTGTTTCTAAGAGAAAGTGAGACAGGAATGCAAAAAAGCGTTGTTTTTGGACGGCAATGAAGAAATGACTATGTTTTGCGATTTCTCCTGCTCAGAAAGACTTAGAAAGTTGATAATTGTGGGCAATGTTAGAAATGTCATGAGAAACAAGAATTATGTAAAAGGATTGATGTAAATCATTGTTTCTAAGAGAAAGTGAGACAGGAATGCAAAAAAGCGTTGTTTTTTGGACGGCAATGAAGAAATGACTATGTTTTGCGATTTCTCCTGCTCAGAAAGACTTAGAAAGTTGATAATTGTGGGCAATGTTAGAAATGTCATGAGAAACAAGAATTATGTAAAAGGATTGATGTAAATCATTGTTTCTAAGAGAAAGTGAGACAGGAATGCAAAAAAGCGTTGTTTTGGACGGCAATGAAGAAATGACTATGTTTTGCGATTTCTCGTGCTCAGAAAGACTTAGAAAGTTGATAATTGTGGGCAATGTTAGAAATGTCATGAGAAACAAGAATTATGTAAAAGGATTGATGTAAATCATTGTTTCTAAGAGAAAGTGAGACAGGAATGCAAAAAAGCGTTGTTTTTGGACGGCAATGAAGAAATGACTATGTTTTGCGATTTCTCGTGCTCAGAAAGACTTAGAAAGTTTATAATTGTGGGCAATGTTAGAAATGTCATGAGAAACAAGAATTATGTAAAAGGATTGATGTAAATCATTGTTTACAAGAGAAAGTGAGACAGGAATGCAAAAAAGCGTTGTTTTTGTACGGCAATGAAGAAATGACTATGTTTTGCGATTTCTCCTGCTCAGAAAGACTTAGAAAGTTGATAATTGTGGGCAATGTTAGAAATGTCATGAGAAACAAGAATTATGTAAAAGGATTGATGTAAATCATTGTTTACAAGAGAAAGTGAGACAGGAATGCAAAAAAGCGTTGTTTTTGTACGGCAATTAAGAAATGACTATGTTTGCGATTTCTCCTGCTCAGAAAGACTTAGAAAGTTGATAATTGTGGGCAATGTTAGAAATGTCATGAGAAACAAGAATTATGTAAAAGTATTGATGTAAATCATTGTTTCTAAGAGAAAGTGAGACAGGAATGCAAAAAAGCGTTGTTTTTGGACGGCAATGAAGAAATGACTATGTTTTACGATTTCTCGTGCTCAGAAAGACTTAGAAAGTTGATAATTGTGGGCAATGTTAGAAATGTCATGAGAAACAAGAATTATGTAAAAGGATTGATGTAAATCATTGTTTCTAAGAGAAAGTGAGACAGGAATGCAAAAAAGCGTTGTTTTTGGACGGCAATGAAGAAATGACTATGTTTTGCGATTTCTCGTGCTCAGAAAGACTGAGAAAGTTTATAATTGTGGGCAATGTTAGAAATGTCATGAGAAACAAGAATTATGTAAAAGGATTGATGTAAATCATTGTTTACAAGAGAAAGTGAGACAGGAATGCAAAAAAGCGTTGTTTTGTACGGCAATGAAGAAATGACTATGTTTTGCAATTTCTCCTGCTCAGAAAGACTTAGAAAGTTGATAATTGTGGGCAATGTTAGAAATGTCATGAGAAGCAAGAATTATGTAAAAGGATTGATGTAAATCATTGTTTCTAAGAGAAAGTGAGACAGGAATGCAAAAAAGCGTTGTTTTTGTACGGCAATGAAGAAATGACTATGTTTTGCGATTTCTCCTGCTCAGAAAGACTTAGAAAGTTGATAATTGTGGGCAATGTTAGAAATGTCATGAGAAACAAGAATTATGTAAAAGGATTGATGTAAATCATTGTTTACAAGAGAAAGTGAGACAGGAATGCAAAAAAGCGTTGTTTTTGTACGGCAATGAAGAAATGACTATGTTTTGCGATTTCTCCTGCTCAGAAAGACTTAGAAAGTTGATAATTGTGGGCAATGTTAGAAATGTCATGAGAAACAAGAATTATGTAAAAGGATTGATGTAAATCATTGTTTCTAAGAGAAAGTGAGACAGGAATGCAAAAAAGCGTTGTTTTTGGACGGCAATGAAGAAATGACTATGTTTTACGATTTCTCGTGCTCAGAAAGACTTAGAAAGTTGATAATTGTGGGCAAAGTTAGAAATGTCATGAGAAACAAGAATTATGTAAAAGGATTGATGAAAATCATTGTTTGTAAGAGAAAGTGAGACAGGAATGCAAAAAAGCGTTGTTTTTGGACGGCAATGAAGAAATGACTATGTTTTGCGATTTCTCCTGCTCAGAAAGACTTAGAAAGTTGATAATTGTGGGCAATGTTAGAAATGTCATGAGAAACAAGAATTATGTAAAAGGATTGATGTAAATCATTGTTTACAAGAGAAAGTGAGACAGGAATGCAAAAAAGCGTTGTTTTTGTACGGCAATGAAGAAATGACTATGTTTTGCGATTTCTCCTGCTCAGAAAAACTTAGAAAGTTGATAATTGTGGGCAATGTTAGAAATGTCATGAGAAACAAGAATTATGTAAAAGGATTGATGTAAATCATTGTTTACAAGAGAAAGTGAGACAGGAATGCAAAAAAGCGTTGTTTTTGTACGGCAATTAAGAAATGACTATGTTTTGCGATTTCTCCTGCTCAGAAAGACTTAGAAAGTTGATAATTGTGGGCAATGTTAGAAATGTCATGAGAAACAAGAATTATGTAAAAGTATTGATGTAAATCATTGTTTCTAAGAGAAAGTGAGACAGGAATGCAAAAAAGCGTTGTTTTTGGACGGCAATGAAGAAATGACTATGTTTTACGATTTCTCGTGCTCAGAAAGACTTAGAAAGTTGATAATTGTGGGCAATGTTAGAAATGTCATGAGAAACAAGAATTATGTAAAAGGATTGATGTAAATCATTGTTTCTAAGAGAAAGTGAGACAGGAATGCAAAAAAGCGTTGTTTTTGGACGGCAATGAAGAAATGACTATGTTTTGCGATTTCTCGTGCTCAGAAAGACTGAGAAAGTTTATAATTGTGGGCAATGTTAGAAATGTCATGAGAAACAAGAATTATGTAAAAGGATTGATGTAAATCATTGTTTACAAGAGAAAGTGAGACAGGAATGCAAAAAAGCGTTGTTTTTGTACGGCAATGAAGAAATGACTATGTTTTGCAATTTCTCCTGCTCAGAAAGACTTAGACAGTTGATAATTGTGGGCAATGTTAGAAATGTCATGAGAAGCAAGAATTATGTAAAAGGATTGATGTAAATCATTGTTTCTAAGAGAAAGTGAGACAGGAATGCAAAAAAGCGTTGTTTTTGTACGGCAATGAAGAAATGACTATGTTTTGCGATTTCTCCTGCTCAGAAAGACTTAGAAAGTTGATAATTGTGGGCAATGTTAGAAATGTCATGAGAAACAAGAATTATGTAAAAGGATTGATGTAAATCATTGTTTACAAGAGAAAGTGAGACAGGAATGCAAAAAAGCGTTGTTTTTGTACGGCAATGAAGAAATGACTATGTTTTGCGATTTCTCCTGCTCAGAAAGACTTAGAAAGTTGATAATTGTGGGCAATGTTAGAAATGTCATGAGAAACAAGAATTATGTAAAAGGATTGATGTAAATCATTGTTTCTAAGAGAAAGTGAGACAGGAATGCAAAAAAGCGTTGTTTTTGGACGGCAATGAAGAAATGACTATGTTTTACGATTTCTCGTGCTCAGAAAGACTTAGAAAGTTGATAATTGTGGGCAAAGTTAGAAATGTCATGAGAAACAAGAATTATGTAAAAGGATTGATGAAAATCATTGTTTGTAAGAGAAAGTGAGACAGGAATGCAAAAAAGCGTTGTTTTTGGACGGCAATGAAGAAATGACTATGTTTTGCGATTTCTCCTGCTCAGAAAGACTTAGAAAGTTGATAATTGTGGGCAATGTTAGAAATGTCATGAGAAACAAGAATTATGTAAAAGGATTGATGTAAATCATTGTTTCTAAGAGAAAGTGAGACAGGAATGCAAAAAAGCGTTGTTTTTGGACGGCAATGAAGAAATGACTATGTTTTGCAATTTCTCCTGCTCAGAAAGACTTAGAAAGTTGATAATTGTGGGCAATGTTAGAAATGTCATGAGAAACAAGAATTATGTGAAAGGATTGATGTAAATCATTGTTTCTAAGAGAAACTGAGACAGGAATGCAAAAAAGCGTTGTTTTTGTACGGCAATGAAGAAATGACTATGTTTTGCAATTTCTCCTGCTCAGAAAGACTTAGAAAATTGATAATTGTGGGCAATGTTAGAAATGTCATGAGAAACAAGAATTATGTAAAAGGATTGATGAAAATCATTGTTTGTAAGAGAAAGTGAGACAGGAATGCAAAAAAGCGTTGTTTTTGGACGGCAATGAAGAAATGACTATGTTTTGCGATTTCTCCTGCTCAGAAAGACTTAGAAAGTTGATAATTGTGGGCAATGTTAGAAATGTCATGAGAAACAAGAATTATGTAAAAGGATTGATGTAAATCATTGTTTCTAAGAGAAAGTGAGACAGGAATGCAAAAAAACGTAGTTTTTGGACGGCAATGAAGAAATGACTATGTTTTGCGATTTGTCCTGCTCAGAAAGACTTAGAAAGTTGATAATTGTGGGCAATGTTAGAAATGTCATGAGAAACAAGAATTATGTAAAAGGATTGATGTAAATCATTGTTTGTAAGAGAAAGTGAGACAGGAATGCAAAAAAGCGTTGTTTTTGGACGGCAATGAAGAAATGACTATGTTTTGCGATTTCTCCAGCTCAGAAAGACTTAGAAAGTTGATAATTGTGGGCAATGTTAGAAATGTCATGAGAAACAAGAATTATGTAAAAGGATTGATGTAAATCATTGTTTCTAAGAGAAAGTGAGACAGGAATGCAAAAAAGCGTTGTTTTTGGACGGCAATGAAGAAATGACTATGTTTTGCGATTTCTCGTGCTCAGAAAGACTTAGAAAGTTGATAATTGTGGGCAATGTTAGAAATGTCATGAGAAACAAGAATTATGTAAAAGGATTGATGTAAATCATTGTTTCTAAGAGAAAGTGAGACAGGAATGCAAAAAAGCGTTGTTTTTGGACGGCAATGAAGAAATGACTATGTTTTGCGATTTCTCGTGCTCAGAAAGACTTAGAAAGTTGATAATTGTGGGCAATGTTAGAAATGTCATGAGAAACAAGAATTATGTAAAAGGATTGATGTAAATCATTGTTTCTAAGAGAAAGTGAGACAGGAATGCAAAAAAGCGTTGTTTTTGGACGGCAATGAAGAAATGACTATGTTTTGCGATTTCTACTGCTCAGAAAGACTTAGAAAGTTGATAATTGTGGGCAATGTTAGAAATGTCATGAGAAACAAGAATTATGTAAAAGGATTGATGTAAATCATTGTTTCTAAGAGAAAGTGAGACAGGAATGCAAAAAAGCGTTGTTTTTGGACGGCAATGAAGAAATGACTATGTTTTGCGATTTCTCGTGCTCAGAAAGACTTAGAAAGTTGATAATTGTGGGCAATGTTAGAAATGTCATGAGAAACAAGAATTATGTAAAAGGATTGATGTAAATCATTGTTTCTAAGAGAAAGTGAGACAGGAATGCAAAAAAGCGTTGTTTTTGGACGGCAATGAAGAAATGACTATGTTTTGCGATTTCTCGTGCTCAGAAAGACTGAGAAAGTTTATAATTGTGGGCAATGTTAGAAATGTCATGAGAAACAAGAATTATGTAAAAGGATTGATGTAAATCATTGTTTACAAGAGAAAGTGAGACAGGAATGCAAAAAAGCGTTGTTTTTGTACGGCAATGAAGAAATGACTATGTTTTGCGATTTCTCCTGCTCAGAAAGACTTAGAAAGTTGATAATTGTGGGCAATGTTAGAAATGTCATGAGAAACAAGAATTATGTAAAAGGATTGATGTAAATCATTGTTTCTAAGAGAAAGTGAGACAGGAATGCAAAAAAGCGTTGTTTTTGGACGGCAATGAAGAAATGACTATGTTTTGCGATTTCTCGTGCTCAGAAAGACTGAGAAAGTTTATAATTGTGGGCAATGTTAGAAATGTCATGAGAAACAAGAATTATGTAAAAGGATTGATGTAAATCATTGTTTACAAGAGAAAGTGAGACAGGAATGCAAAAAAGCGTTGTTTTTGTACGGCAATGAAGAAATGACTATGTTTTGCGATTTCTCCTGCTCAGAAAGACTTAGAAAGTTGATAATTGTGGGCAATGTTAGAAATGTCATGAGAAACAAGAATTATGTAAAAGGATTGATGTAAATCATTGTTTACAAGAGAAAGTGAGACAGGAATGCAAAAAAGCGTTGTTTTTGTACGGCAATGAAGAAATGACTATGTTTTGCGATTTCTCCTGCTCAGAAAGACTTAGAAAGTTGATAATTGTGGGCAATGTTAGAAATGTCATGAGAAACAAGAATTACGTAAAAGTATTGATGTAAATCATTGTTTCTAAGAGAAAGTGAGACAGGAATGCAAAAAAGCGTTGTTTTTGGACGGCAATGAAGAAATGACTATGTTTTACGATTTCTCGTGCTCAGAAAGACTTAGAAAGTTGATAATTGTGGGCAATGTTAGAAATGTCATGAGAAACAAGAATTATGTAAAAGGATTGATGTAAATCATTGTTTCTAAGAGAAAGTGAGACAGGAATGCAAAAAAGCGTTGTTTTTGGACGGCAATGAAGAAATGACTATGTTTTGCGATTTCTCCTGCTCAGAAAGACTTAGAAAGTTGATAATTGTGGGCAATGTTAGAAATGTCATGAGAAACAAGAATTATGTAAAAGTATTGATGTAAATCATTGTTTCTAAGAGAAAGTGAGACAGGAATGCAAAAAAGCGTTGTTTTTGGACGGCAATGAAGAAATGACTATGTTTTACGATTTCTCGTGCTCAGAAAGACTTAGAAAGTTGATAATTGTGGGCAATGTTAGAAATGTCATGAGAAACAAGAATTATGTAAAAGGATTGATGTAAATCATTGTTTCTAAGAGAAAGTGAGACAGGAATGCAAAAAAGCGTTGTTTTTGGACGGCAATGAAGAAATGACTATGTTTTGCGATTTCTCCTGCTCAGAAAGACTTAGAAAGTTGATAATTGTGGGCAATGTTAGAAATGTCATGAGAAACAAGAATTATGTAAAAGGATTGATGTAAATCATTGTTTCTAAGAGAAAGTGAGACAGGAATGCAAAAAAGCGTTGTTTTTGGACGGCAATGAAGAAATGACTATGTTTTGCGATTTCTCGTGCTCAGAAAGACTTAGAAAGTTGATAATTGTGGGCAAAGTTAGAAATGTCATGAGAAACAAGAATTATGTAAAAGGATTGATGTAAATCATTGTTTGTAAGATAAAGTGAGACAGGAATGCAAAAAAGCGTTGTTTTTGGACGGCAATGAAGAAATGACTATGTTTTGCGATTTCTCCTGCTCAGAAAGACTTAGAAAGTTGATAATTGTGGGCAATGTTAGAAATGTCATGAGAAACAAGAATTATGTAAAAGGATTGATGTAAATCATTGTTTCTAAGAGAAAGTGAGACAGGAATGCAAAAAAGCGTTGTTTTTGGACGGCAATGAAGAAATGACTATGTTTTGCGATTTCTCCTGCTCAGAAAGACTTAGAAAGTTGATAATTGTGGGCAATGTTAGAAATGTCATGAGAAACAAGAATTATGTAAAAGGATTGATGTAAATCATTGTTTCTAAGAGAAAGTGAGACAGGAATGCAAAAAAGCGTTGTTTTTGGACGGCAATGAAGAAATGACTATGTTTTGCGATTTCTCGTGCTCAGAAAGACTTAGAAAGTTGATAATTGTGGGCAATGTTAGAAATGTCATGAGAAACAAGAATTATGTAAAAGGATTGATGTAAATCATTGTTTCTAAGAGAAAGTGAGACAGGAATGCAAAAAAGCGTTGTTTTTGGACGGCAATGAAGAAATGACTATGTTTTGCGATTTCTCGTGCTCAGAAAGACTGAGAAAGTTTATAATTGTGGGCAATGTTAGAAATGTCATGAGAAACAAGAATTATGTAAAAGGATTGATGTAAATCATTGTTTACAAGAGAAAGTGAGACAGGAATGCAAAAAAGCGTTGTTTTTGTACGGCAATGAAGAAATGACTATGTTTTGCAATTTCTCCTGCTCAGAAAGACTTAGAAAGTTGATAATTGTGGGCAATGTTAGAAATGTCATGAGAAGCAAGAATTATGTAAAAGGATTGATGTAAATCATTGTTTACAAGAGAAAGTGAGACAGGAATGCAAAAAAGCGTTGTTTTTGTACGGCAATGAAGAAATGACTATGTTTTGCGATTTCTCCTGCTCAGAAAGACTTAGAAAGTTGATAATTGTGGGCAATGTTAGAAATGTCATGAGAAACAAGAATTATGTAAAAGGATTGATGTAAATCATTGTTTACAAGAGAAAGTGAGACAGGAATGCAAAAAAGCGTTGTTTTTGTACGGCAATTAAGAAATGACTATGTTTTGCGATTTCTCCTGCTCAGAAAGACTTAGAAAGTTGATAATTGTGGGCAATGTTAGAAATGTCATGAGAAACAAGAATTATGTAAAAGTATTGATGTTAATCATTGTTTCTAAGAGAAAGTGAGACAGGAATGCAAAAAAGCGTTGTTTTTGGACGGCAATGAAGAAATGACTATGTTTTACGATTTCTCGTGCTCAGAAAGACTTAGAAAGTTGATAATTGTGGGCAATGTTAGAAATGTCATGAGAAACAAGAATTATGTAAAAGGATTGATGTAAATCATTGTTTCTAAGAGAAAGTGAGACAGGAATGCAAAAAAGCGTTGTTTTTGTACGGCAATGAAGAAATGACTATGTTTTGCGATTTCTCCTGCTCAGAAAGACTTAGAAAGTTGATAATTGTGGGCAATGTTAGAAATTTCATGAGAAACAAGAATTATGTAAAAGTATTGATGTAAATCATTGTTTCTAAGAGAAAGTGAGACAGGAATGCAAAAAAGCGTTGTTTTTGGACGGCAATGAAGAAATGACTATGTTTTACGATTTCTCGTGCTCAGAAAGACTTAGAAAGTTGATAATTGTGGGCAATGTTAGAAATGTCATGAGAAACAAGAATTATGTAAAAGGATTGATGTAAATCATTGTTTCTAAGAGAAAGTGAGACAGGAATGCAAAAAAGCGTTGTTTTTGGACGGCAATGAAGAAATGACTATGTTTTGCGATTTCTCCTGCTCAGAAAGACTTAGAAAGTTGATAATTGTGGGCAATGTTAGAAATGTCATGAGAAACAAGAATTATGTAAAAGTATTGATGTAAATCATTGTTTCTAAGAGAAAGTGAGACAGGAATGCAAAAAAGCGTTGTTTTTGGACGGCAATGAAGAAATGACTATGTTTTACGATTTCTCGTGCTCAGAAAGACTTAGAAAGTTGATAATTGTGGGCAATGTTAGAAATGTCATGAGAAACAAGAATTATGTAAAAGGATTGATGTAAATCATTGTTTCTAAGAGAAAGTGAGACAGGAATGCAAAAAAGCGTTGTTTTTGGACGGCAATGAAGAAATGACTATGTTTTGCGATTTCTCCTGCTCAGAAAGACTTAGAAAGTTGATAATTGTGGGCAATGTTAGAAATGTCATGAGAAACAAGAATTATGTAAAAGGATTGATGTAAATCATTGTTTCTAAGAGAAAGTGAGACAGGAATGCAAAAAAGCGTTGTTTTTGGACGGCAATGAAGAAATGACTATGTTTTGCGATTTCTCGTGCTCAGAAAGACTTAGAAAGTTGATAATTGTGGGCAATGTTAGAAATGTCATGAGAAACAAGAATTATGTAAAAGGATTGATGTAAATCATTGTTTGTAAGAGAAAGTGAGACAGGAATGCAAAAAAGCGTTGTTTTTGGACGGCAATGAAGAAATGACTATGTTTTGCGATTTCTCCTGCTCAGAAAGACTTAGAAAGTTGATAATTGTGGGCAATGTTAGAAATGTCATGAGAAACAAGAATTATGTAAAAGGATTGATGTAAATCATTGTTTCTAAGAGAAAGTGAGACAGGAATGCAAAAAAGCGTTGTTTTTGGACGGCAATGAAGAAATGACTATGTTTTGCGATTTCTCCTGCTCAGAAAGACTTAGAAAGTTGATAATTGTGGGCAATGTTAGAAATGTCATGAGAAACAAGAATTATGTAAAAGGATTGATGTAAATCATTGTTTCTAAGAGAAAGTGAGACAGGAATGCAAAAAAGCGTTGTTTTTGGACGGCAATGAAGAAATGACTATGTTTTGCGATTTCTCCTGCTCAGAAAGACTTAGAAAGTTGATAATTGTGGGCAATGTTAGAAATGTCATGAGAAACAAGAATTATGTAAAAGGATTGATGTAAATCATTGTTTCTAAGAGAAAGTGAGACAGGAATGCAAAAAAGCGTTGTTTTTGGACGGCAATGAAGAAATGACTATGTTTTGCGATTTCTCGTGCTCAGAAAGACTTAGAAAGTTGATAATTGTGGGCAATGTTAGAAATGTCATGAGAAACAAGAATTATGTAAAAGGATTGATGTAAATCATTGTTTGTAAGAGAAAGTGAGACAGGAATGCAAAAAAGCGTTGTTTTTGGACGGCAATGAAGAAATGACTATGTTTTGCGATTTCTCCTGCTCAGAAAGACTTAGAAAGTTGATAATTGTGGGCAATGTTAGAAATGTCATGAGAAACAAGAATTATGTAAAAGGATTGATGTAAATCATTGTTTCTAAGAGAAAGTGAGACTGGAATGCAAAAAAGCGTTGTTTTTGGACGGCAATGAAGAAATGACTATGTTTTGCGATTTCTCGTGCTCAGAAAGACTTAGAAAGTTGATAATTGTGGGCAATGTTAGAAATGTCATGAGAAACAAGAATTATGTAAAAGGATTGATGTAAATCATTGTTTCTAAGAGAAAGTGAGACAGGAATGCAAAAAAGCGTTGTTTTTGGACGGCAATGAAGAAATGACTATGTTTTGCGATTTCTCGTGCTCAGAAAGACTTAGAAAGTTGATAATTGTGGGCAATGTTAGAAATGTCATGAGAAACAAGAATTATGTAAAAGGATTGATGTAAATCATTGTTTCTAAGAGAAAGTGAGACAGGAATGCAAAAAAGCGTTGTTTTTGGACGGCAATGAAGAAATGACTATGTTTTGCGATTTCTCGTGCTCAGAAAGACTGAGAAAGTTTATAATTGTGGGCAATGTTAGAAATGTCATGAGAAACAAGAATTATGTAAAAGGATTGATGTAAATCATTGTTTACAAGAGAAAGTGAGACAGGAATGCAAAAAAGCGTTGTTTTTGTACGGCAATGAAGAAATGACTATGTTTTGCAATTTCTCCTGCTCAGAAAGACTTAGAAAGTTGATAATTGCGGGCAATGTTAGAAATGTCATGAGAAGCAAGAATTATGTAAAAGGATTGATGTAAATCATTGTTTACAAGAGAAAGTGAGACAGGAATGCAAAAAAGCGTTGTTTTTGTACGGCAATGAAGAAATGACTATGTTTTGCGATTTCTCCTGCTCAGAAAGACTTAGAAAGTTGATAATTGTGGGCAATGTTAGAAATGTCATGAGAAACAAGAATTATGTAAAAGGATTGATGTAAATCATTGTTTACAAGAGAAAGTGAGACAGGAATGCAAAAAAGCGTTGTTTTTGTACGGCAATTAAGAAATGACTATGTTTTGCGATTTCTCCTGCTCAGAAAGACTTAGAAAGTTGATAATTGTGGGCAATGTTAGAAATGTCATGAGAAACAAGAATTATGTAAAAGTATTGATGTTAATCATTGTTTCTAAGAGAAAGTGAGACAGGAATGCAAAAAAGCGTTGTTTTTGGACGGCAATGAAGAAATGACTATGTTTTACGATTTCTCGTGCTCAGAAAGACTTAGAAAGTTGATAATTGTGGGCAATGTTAGAAATGTCATGAGAAACAAGAATTATGTAAAAGGATTGATGTAAATCATTGTTTCTAAGAGAAAGTGAGACAGGAATGCAAAAAAGCGTTGTTTTTGTACGGCAATGAAGAAATGACTATGTTTTGCGATTTCTCCTGCTCAGAAAGACTTAGAAAGCTGATAATTGTGGGCAATGTTAGAAATGTCATGAGAAACAAGAATTATGTAAAAGTATTGATGTAAATCATTGTTTCTAAGAGAAAGTGAGACAGGAATGCAAAAAAGCGTTGTTTTTGGACGGCAATGAAGAAATGACTATGTTTTACGATTTCTCGTGCTCAGAAAGACTTAGAAAGTTGATAATTGTGGGCAATGTTAGAAATGTCATGAGAAACAAGAATTATGTAAAAGGATTGATGTAAATCATTGTTTCTAAGAGAAAGTGAGACAGGAATGCAAAAAAGCGTTGTTTTTGGACGGCAATGAAGAAATGACTATGTTTTGCGATTTCTCCTGCTCAGAAAGACTTAGAAAGTTGATAATTGTGGGCAATGTTAGAAATGTCATGAGAAACAAGAATTATGTAAAAGTATTGATGTAAATCATTGTTTCTAAGAGAAAGTGAGACAGGAATGCAAAAAAGCGTTGTTTTTGGACGGCAATGAAGAAATGACTATGTTTTACGATTTCTCGTGCTCAGAAAGACTTAGAAAGTTGATAATTGTGGGCAATGTTAGAAATGTCATGAGAAACAAGAATTATGTAAAAGGATTGATGTAAATCATTGTTTCTAAGAGAAAGTGAGACAGGAATGCAAAAAAGCGTTGTTTTTGGACGGCAATGAAGAAATGACTATGTTTTGCGATTTCTCCTGCTCAGAAAGACTTAGAAAGTTGATAATTGTGGGCAATGTTAGAAATGTCATGAGAAACAAGAATTATGTAAAAGGATTGATGTAAATCATTGTTTCTAAGAGAAAGTGAGACAGGAATGCAAAAAAGCGTTGTTTTTGGACGGCAATGAAGAAATGACTATGTTTTGCGATTTCTCGTGCTCAGAAAGACTTAGAAAGTTGATAATTGTGGGCAATGTTAGAAATGTCATGAGAAACAAGAATTATGTAAAAGGATTGATGTAAATCATTGTTTCTAAGAGAAAGTGAGACAGGAATGCAAAAAAGCGTTGTTTTTGGACGGCAATGAAGAAATGACTATGTTTTGCGATTTCTCCTGCTCAGAAAGACTTAGAAAGTTGATAATTGTGGGCAATGTTAGAAATGTCATGAGAAACAAGAATTATGTAAAAGGATTGATGTAAATCATTGTTTCTAAGAGAAAGTGAGACAGGAATGCAAAAAAGCGTTGTTTTTGGACGGCAATGAAGAAATGACTATGTTTTGCGATTTCTCCTGCTCAGAAAGACTTAGAAAGTTGATAATTGTGGGCAATGTTAGAAATGTCATGAGAAACAAGAATTATGTAAAAGGATTGATGTAAATCATTGTTTCTAAGAGAAAGTGAGACAGGAATGCAAAAAAGCGTTGTTTTTGGACGGCAATGAAGAAATGACTATGTTTTGCGATTTCTCGTGCTCAGAAAGACTTAGAAAGTTGATAATTGTGGGCAATGTTAGAAATGTCATGAGAAACAAGAATTATGTAAAAGGATTGATGTAAATCATTGTTTCTAAGAGAAAGTGAGACAGGAATGCAAAAAAGCGTTGTTTTTGGACGGCAATGAAGAAATGACTATGTTTTGCGATTTCTCCTGCTCAGAAAGACTTAGAAAGTTGATAATTGTGGGCAATGTTAGAAATGTCATGAGAAACAAGAATTATGTAAAAGGATTGATGTAAATCATTGTTTCTAAGAGAAAGTGAGACAGGAATGCAAAAAAGCGTTGTTTTTGGACGGCAATGAAGAAATGACTATGTTTTGCGATTTCTCGTGCTCAGAAAGACTTAGAAAGTTGATAATTGTGGGCAATGTTAGAAATGTCATGAGAAACAAGAATTATGTAAAAGGATTGATGTAAATCATTGTTTCTAAGAGAAAGTGAGACAGGAATGCAAAAAAGCGTTGTTTTTGGACGGCAATGAAGAAATGACTATGTTTTGCGATTTCTCGTGCTCAGAAAGAATGAGAAAGTTTATAATTGTGGGCAATGTTAGAAATGTCATGAGAAACAAGAATTATGTAAAAGGATTGATGTAAATCATTGTTTACAAGAGAAAGTGAGACAGGAATGCAAAAAAGCGTTGTTTTTGTACGGCAATGAAGAAATGACTATGTTTTGCGATTTCTCCTGCTCAGAAAGACTTAGAAAGTTGATAATTGTGGGCAATGTTAGAAATGTCATGAGAAACAAGAATTATGTAAAAGGATTGATGTAAATCATTGTTTACAAGAGAAAGTGAGACAGGAATGCAAAAAAGCGTTGTTTTTGTACGGCAATTAAGAAATGACTATGTTTTGCGATTTCTCCTGCTCAGAAAGACTTAGAAAGTTGATAATTGTGGGCAATGTTAGAAATGTCATGAGAAACAAGAATTATGTAAAAGTATTGATGTAAATCATTGTTTCTAAGAGAAAGTGAGACAGGAATGCAAAAAAGCGTTGTTTTTGGACGGCAATGAAGAAATGACTATGTTTTACGATTTCTCGTGCTCAGAAAGACTTAGAAAGTTGATAATTGTGGGCAATGTTAGAAATGTCATGAGAAACAAGAATTATGTAAAAGGATTGATGTAAATCATTGTTTCTAAGAGAAAGTGAGACAGGAATGCAAAAAAAAGCGTTGTTTTTGGACGGCAATGAAGAAATGACTATGTTTTGCGATTTCTCGTGCTCAGAAAGACTGAGAAAGTTTATAATTGTGGGCAATGTTAGAAATGTCATGAGAAACAAGAATTATGTAAAAGGATTGATGTAAATCATTGTTTACAAGAGAAAGTGAGACAGGAATGCAAAAAAGCGTTGTTTTTGTACGGCAATGAAGAAATGACTATGTTTTGCAATTTCTCCTGCTCAGAAAGACTAAGAAAGTTGATAATTGTGGGCAATGTTAGAAATGTCATGAGAAGCAAGAATTATGTAAAAGGATTGATGTAAATCATTGTTTCTAAGAGAAAGTGAGACAGGAATGCAAAAAAGCGTTGTTTTTGTACGGCAATGAAGAAATGACTATGTTTTGCGATTTCTCCTGCTCAGAAAGACTTAGAAAGTTGATAATTGTGGGCAATGTTAGAAATGTCATGAGAAACAAGAATTATGTAAAAGGATTGATGTAAATCATTGTTTACAAGAGAAAGTGAGACAGGAATGCAAAAAAGCGTTGTTTTTGTACGGCAATGAAGAAATGACTACGTTTTGCGATTTCTCCTGCTCAGAAAGACTTAGAAAGTTGATAATTGTGGGCAATGTTAGAAATGTCATGAGAAACAAGAATTATGTAAAAGGATTGATGTAAATCATTGTTTCTAAGAGAAAGTGAGACAGGAATGCAAAAAAGCGTTGTTTTTGGACGGCAATGAAGAAATGACTATGTTTTACGATTTCTCGTGCTCAGAAAGACTTAGAAAGTTGATAATTGTGGGCAAAGTTAGAAATGTCATGAGAAACAAGAATTATGTAAAAGGATTGATGAAAATCATTGTTTGTAAGAGAAAGTGAGACAGGAATGCTAAAAAGCGTTGTTTTTGGACGGCAATGAAGAAATGACTATGTTTTGCGATTTCTCCTGCTCAGAAAGACTTAGAAAGTTGATAATTGTGGGAAATGTTAGAAATGTCATGAGAAACAAGAATTATGTAAAAGGATTGATGTAAATCATTGTTTACAAGAGAAAGTGAGACAGGAATGCAAAAAAGCGTTGTTTTTGTACGGCAATGAAGAAATGACTATGTTTTGCGATTTCTCCTGCTCAGAAAGACTTAGAAAGTTGATAATTGTGGGCAATGTTAGAAATGTCATGAGAAACAAGAATTATGTAAAAGGATTGATGTAAATCATTGTTTACAAGAGAAAGTGAGACAGGAATGCAAAAAAGCGTTGTTTTTGTACGGCAATTAAGAAATGACTATGTTTTGCGATTTCTCCTGCTCAGAAAGACTTAGAAAGTTGATAATTGTGGGCAATGTTAGAAATGTCATGAGAAACAAGAATTATGTAAAAGTATTGATGTAAATCATTGTTTCTAAGAGAAAGTGAGACAGGAATGCAAAAAAGCGTTGTTTTTGGACGGCAATGAAGAAATGACTATGTTTTACGATTTCTCGTGCTCAGAAAGACTTAGAAAGTTGATAATTGTGGGCAATGTTAGAAATGTCATGAGAAACAAGAATTATGTAAAAGGATTGATGTAAATCATTGTTTCTAAGAGAAAGTGAGACAGGAATGCAAAAAAGCGTTGTTTTTGGACGGCAATGAAGAAATGACTATGTTTTGCGATTTCTCGTGCTCAGAAAGACTGAGAAAGTTTATAATTGTGGGCAATGTTAGAAATGTCATGAGAAACAAGAATTATGTAAAAGGATTGATGTAAATCATTGTTTACAAGAGAAAGTGAGACAGGAATGCAAAAAAGCGTTGTTTTTGTACGGCAATGAAGAAATGACTATGTTTTGCAATTTCTCCTGCTCAGAAAGACTTAGAAAGTTGATAATTGTGGGCAATGTTAGAAATGTCATGAGAAGCAAGAATTATGTAAAAAGATTGATGTAAATCATTGTTTCTAAGAGAAAGTGAGACAGGAATGCAAAAAAGCGTTGTTTTTGTACGGCAATGAAGAAATGACTATGTTTTGCGATTTCTCCTGCTCAGAAAGACTTAGAAAGTTGATAATTGTGGGCAATGTTAGAAATGTCATGAGAAACAAGAATTATGTAAAAGGATTGATGTAAATCATTGTTTACAAGAGAAAGTGAGACAGGAATGCAAAAAAGCGTTGTTTTTGTACGGCAATGAAGAAATGACTATGTTTTGCGATTTCTCCTGCTCAGAAAGACTTAGAAAGTTGATAATTGTGGGCAATGTTAGAAATGTCATGAGAAACAAGAATTATGTAAAAGGATTGATGTAAATCATTGTTTCTAAGAGAAAGTGAGACAGGAATGCAAAAAAGCGTTGTTTTTGGACGGCAATGAAGAAATGACTATGTTTTACGATTTCTCGTGCTCAGAAAGACTTAGAAAGTTGATAATTGTGGGCAAAGTTAGAAATGTCATGAGAAACAAGAATTATGTAAAAGGATTGATGAAAATCATTGTTTGTAAGAGAAAGTGAGACAGGAATGCAAAAAAGCGTTGTTTTTGGACGGCAATGAAGAAATGACTATGTTTTGCGATTTCTCCTGCTCAGAAAGACTTAGAAAGTTGATAATTGTGGGCAATGTTAGAAATGTCATGAGAAACAAGAATTATGTAAAAGGATTGATGTAAATCATTGTTTCTAAGAGAAAGTGAGACAGGAATGCAAAAAAGCGTTGTTTTTGGACGGCAATGAAGAAATGACTATGTTTTGCAATTTCTCCTGCTCAGAAAGACTTAGAAAGTTGATAATTGTGGGCAATGTTAGAAATGTCATGAGAAACAAGAATTATGTGAAAGGATTGATGTAAATCATTGTTTCTAAGAGAAACTGAGACAGGAATGCAAAAAAGCGTTGTTTTTGTACGGCAATGAAGAAATGACTATGTTTTGCAATTTCTCCTGCTCAGAAAGACTTAGAAAGTTGATAATTGTGGGCAATGTTAGAAATGTCATGAGAAACAAGAATTATGTAAAAGGATTGATGTAAATCATTGTTTCTAAGAGAAAGTGAGACAGGAATGCAAAAAAGCGTTGTTTTTGGACGGCAATGAAGAAATGACTATGTTTTGCGTTTTCTCCTGCTCAGAAAGACTTAGAAAGTTGATAATTGTGGGCAATGTTAGAAATGTCATGAGAAACAAGAATTATGTAAAAGGATTGATGTAAATCATTGTTTCTAAGAGAAAGTGAGACAGGAATGCAAAAAAGCGTTGTTTTTGGACGGCAATGAAGAAATGACTATGTTTTGCGATTTCTCGTGCTCAGAAAGACTTAGAAAGTTGATAATTGTGGGCAATGTTAGAAATGTCATGAGAAACAAGAATTATGTAAAAGGATTGATGTAAATCATTGTTTCTAAGAGAAAGTGAGACAGGAATGCAAAAAAGCGTTGTTTTTGGACGGCAATGAAGAAATGACTATGTTTTGCGATTTCTCCTGCTCAGAAAGACTTAGAAAGTTGATAATTGTGGGCAATGTTAGAAATGTCATGAGAAACAAGAATTATGTAAAAGGATTGATGTAAATCATTGTTTCTAAGAGAAAGTGAGACAGGAATGCAAAAAAGCGTTGTTTTTGGACGGCAATGAAGAAATGACTATGTTTTGCGATTTCTCGTGCTCAGAAAGACTTAGAAAGTTGATAATTGTGGGCAATGTTAGAAATGTCATGAGAAACAAGAATTATGTAAAAGGATTGATGTAAATCATTGTTTCTAAGAGAAAGTGAGACAGGAATGCAAAAAAGCGTTGTTTTTGGACGGCAATGAAGAAATGACTATGTTTTGCGATTTCTCGTGCTCAGAAAGACTGAGAAAGTTTATAATTGTGGGCAATGTTAGAAATGTCATGAGAAACAAGAATTATGTAAAAGGATTGATGTAAATCATTGTTTACAAGAGAAAGTGAGACAGGAATGCAAAAAAGCGTTGTTTTTGTACGGCAATGAAGAAATGACTATGTTTTGCGATTTCTCCTGCTCAGAAAGACTTAGAAAGTTGATAATTGTGGGCAATGTTAGAAATGTCATGAGAAACAAGAATTATGTAAAAGGATTGATGTAAATCATTGTTTACAAGAGAAAGTGAGACAGGAATGCAAAAAAGCGTTGTTTTTGTACGGCAATGAAGAAATGACTATGTTTTGCGATTTCTCCTGCTCAGAAAGACTTAGAAAGTTGATAATTGTGGGCAATGTTAGAAATGTCATGAGAAACAAGAATTATGTAAAAGTATTGATGTAAATCATTGTTTCTAAGAGAAAGTGAGACAGGAATGCAAAAAAGCGTTGTTTTTGGACGGCAATGAAGAAATGACTATGTTTTACGATTTCTCGTGCTCAGAAAGACTTAGAAAGTTGATAATTGTGGGCAATGTTAGAAATGTCATGAGAAACAAGAATTATGTAAAAGGATTGATGTAAATCATTGTTTCTAAGAGAAAGTGAGACAGGAATGCAAAAAAGCGTTGTTTTTGGACGGCAATGAAGAAATGACTATGTTTTGCGATTTCTCCTGCTCAGAAAGACTTAGAAAGTTGATAATTGTGGGCAATGTTAGAAATGTCATGAGAAACAAGAATTATGTAAAAGTATTGATGTAAATCATTGTTTCTAAGAGAAAGTGAGACAGGAATGCAAAAAAGCGTTGTTTTTGGACGGCAATGAAGAAATGACTATGTTTTACGATTTCTCGTGCTCAGAAAGACTTAGAAAGTTGATAATTGTGGGCAATGTTAGAAATGTCATGAGAAACAAGAATTATGTAAAAGGATTGATGTAAATCATTGTTTCTAAGAGAAAGTGAGACAGGAATGCAAAAAAGCGTTGTTTTTGGACGGCAATGAAGAAATGACTATGTTTTGCGATTTCTCCTGCTCAGAAAGACTTAGAAAGTTGATAATTGTGGGCAATGTTAGAAATGTCATGAGAAACAAGAATTATGTAAAAGGATTGATGTAAATCATTGTTTCTAAGAGAAAGTGAGACAGGAATGCAAAAAAGCGTTGTTTTTGGACGGCAATGAAGAAATGACTATGTTTTGCGATTTCTCGTGCTCAGAAAGACTTAGAAAGTTGATAATTGTGGGCAATGTTAGAAATGTCATGAGAAACAAGAATTATGTAAAAGGATTGATGTAAATCATTGTTTGTAAGAGAAAGTGAGACAGGAATGCAAAAAAGCGTTGTTTTTGGACGGCAATGAAGAAATGACTATGTTTTGCGATTTCTCCAGCTCAGAAAGACTTAGAAAGTTGATAATTGTGGGCAATGTTAGAAATGTCATGAGAAACAAGAATTATGTAAAAGGATTGATGTAAATCATTGTTTCTAAGAGAAAGTGAGACAGGAATGCAAAAAAGCGTTGTTTTTGGACGGCAATGAAGAAATGACTATGTTTTGCGATTTCTCCTGCTCAGAAAGACTTAGAAAGTTGATAATTGTGGGCAATGTTAGAAATGTCATGAGAAACAAGAATTATGTAAAAGGATTGATGTAAATCATTGTTTCTAAGAGAAAGTGAGACAGGAATGCAAAAAAGCGTTGTTTTTGGACGGCAATGAAGAAATGACTATGTTTTGCGATTTCTCGTGCTCAGAAAGACTTAGAAAGTTGATAATTGTGGGCAATGTTAGAAATGTCATGAGAAACAAGAATTATGTAAAAGGATTGATGTAAATCATTGTTTCTAAGAGAAAGTGAGACAGGAATGCAAAAAAGCGTTGTTTTTGGACGGCAATGAAGAAATGACTATGTTTTGCGATTTCTCGTGCTCAGAAAGACTTAGAAAGTTGATAATTGTGGGCAATGTTAGAAATGTCATGAGAAACAAGAATTATGTAAAAGGATTGATGTAAATCATTGTTTCTAAGAGAAAGTGAGACAGGAATGCAAAAAAGCGTTGTTTTTGGACGGCAATGAAGAAATGACTATGTTTTGCGATTTCTCGTGCTCAGAAAGACTTAGAAAGTTGATAATTGTGGGCAATGTTAGAAATGTCATGAGAAACAAGAATTATGTAAAAGGATTGATGTAAATCATTGTTTCTAAGAGAAAGTGAGACAGGAATGCAAAAAAGCGTTGTTTTTGGACGGCAATGAAGAAATGACTATGTTTTGCGATTTCTCGTGCTCAGAAAGACTGAGAAAGTTTATAATTGTGGGCAATGTTAGAAATGTCATGAGAAACAAGAATTATGTAAAAGGATTGATGTAAATCATTGTTTACAAGAGAAAGTGAGACAGGAATGCAAAAAAGCGTTGTTTTTGTACGGCAATGAAGAAATGACTATGTTTTGCGATTTCTCCTGCTCAGAAAGACTTAGAAAGTTGATAATTGTGGGCAATGTTAGAAATGTCATGAGAAACAAGAATTATGTAAAAGGATTGATGTAAATCATTGTTTACAAGAGAAAGTGAGACAGGAATGCAAAAAAGCGTTGTTTTTGTACGGCAATGAAGAAATGACTATGTTTTGCGATTTCTCCTGCTCAGAAAGACTTAGAAAGTTGATAATTGTGGGCAATGTTAGAAATGTCATGAGAAACAAGAATTATGTAAAAGTATTGATGTAAATCATTGTTTCTAAGAGAAAGTGAGACAGGAATGCAAAAAAGCGTTGTTTTTGGACGGCAATGAAGAAATGACTATGTTTTACGATTTCTCGTGCTCAGAAAGACTTAGAAAGTTGATAATTGTGGGCAATGTTAGAAATGTCATGAGAAACAAGAATTATGTAAAAGGATTGATGTAAATCATTGTTTCTAAGAGAAAGTGAGACAGGAATGCAAAAAAGCGTTGTTTTTGGACGGCAATGAAGAAATGACTATGTTTTGCGATTTCTCCTGCTCAGAAAGACTTAGAAAGTTGATAATTGTGGGCAATGTTAGAAATGTCATGAGAAAAAAGAATTATGTAAAAGTATTGATGTAAATCATTGTTTCTAAGAGAAAGTGAGACAGGAATGCAAAAAAGCGTTGTTTTTGGACGGCAATGAAGAAATGACTATGTTTTACGATTTCTCGTGCTCAGAAAGACTTAGAAAGTTGATAATTGTGGGCAATGTTAGAAATGTCATGAGAAACAAGAATTATGTAAAAGGATTGATGTAAATCATTGTTTCTAAGAGAAAGTGAGACAGGAATGCAAAAAAGCGTTGTTTTTGGACGGCAATGAAGAAATGACTATGTTTTGCGATTTCTCCTGCTCAGAAAGACTTAGAAAGTTGATAATTGTGGGCAATGTTAGAAATGTCATGAGAAACAAGAATTATGTAAAAGGATTGATGTAAATCATTGTTTCTAAGAGAAAGTGAGACAGGAATGCAAAAAAGCGTTGTTTTTGGACGGCAATGAAGAAATGACTATGTTTTGCGATTTCTCGTGCTCAGAAAGACTTAGAAAGTTGATAATTGTGGGCAATGTTAGAAATGTCATGAGAAACAAGAATTATGTAAAAGGATTGATGTAAATCATTGTTTGTAAGAGAAAGTGAGACAGGAATGCAAAAAAGCGTTGTTTTTGGACGGCAATGAAGAAATGACTATGTTTTGCGATTTCTCCTGCTCAGAAAGACTTAGAAAGTTGATAATTGTGGGCAATGTTAGAAATGTCATGAGAAACAAGAATTATGTAAAAGGATTGATGTAAATCATTGTTTCTAAGAGAAAGTGAGACAGGAATGCAAAAAAGCGTTGTTTTTGGACGGCAATGAAGAAATGACTATGTTTTGCGATTTCTCCTGCTCAGAAAGACTTAGAAAGTTGATAATTGTGGGCAATGTTAGAAATGTCATGAGAAACAAGAATTATGTAAAAGGATTGATGTAAATCATTGTTTCTAAGAGAAAGTGAGACAGGAATGCAAAAAAGCGTTGTTTTTGGACGGCAATGAAGAAATGACTATGTTTTGCGATTTCTCCTGCTCAGAAAGACTTAGAAAGTTGATAATTGTGGGCAATGTTAGAAATGTCATGAGAAACAAGAATTATGTAAAAGGATTGATGTAAATCATTGTTTCTAAGAGAAAGTGAGACAGGAATGCAAAAAAGCGTTGTTTTTGGACGGCAATGAAGAAATGACTATGTTTTGCGATTTCTCCTGCTCAGAAAGACTTAGAAAGTTGATAATTGTGGGCAATGTTAGAAATGTCATGAGAAACAAGAATTATGTAAAAGGATTGATGTAAATCATTGTTTCTAAGAGAAAGTGAGACAGGAATGCAAAAAAGCGTTGTTTTTGGACGGCAATGAAGAAATGACTATGTTTTGCGATTTCTCGTGCTCAGAAAGACTTAGAAAGTTGATAATTGTGGTCAATGTTAGAAATGTCATGAGAAACAAGAATTATGTAAAAGGATTGATGTAAATCATTGTTTCTAAGAGAAAGTGAGACAGGAATGCAAAAAAGCGTTGTTTTTGGACGGCAATGAAGAAATGACTATGTTTTGCGATTTCTCGTGCTCAGAAAGACTGAGAAAGTTTATAATTGTGGGCAATGTTAGAAATGTCATGAGAAACAAGAATTATGTAAAAGGATTGATGTAAATCATTGTTTACAAGAGAAAGTGAGACAGGAATGCAAAAAAGCGTTGTTTTTGTACGGCAATGAAGAAATGACTATGTTTTGCGATTTCTCCTGCTCAGAAAGACTTAGAAAGTTGATAATTGTGGGCAATGTTAGAAATGTCATGAGAAACAAGAATTATGTAAAAGGATTGATGTAAATCATTGTTTACAAGAGAAAGTGAGACAGGAATGCAAAAAAGCGTTGTTTTTGTACGGCAATGAAGAAATGACTATGTTTTACGATTTCTCGTGCTCAGAAAGACTTAGAAAGTTGATAATTGTGGGCAATGTTAGAAATGTCATGAGAAACAAGAATTATGTAAAAGGATTGATGTAAATCATTGTTTCTAAGAGAAAGTGAGACAGGAATGCAAAAAAGCGTTGTTTTTGGACGGCAATGAAGAAATGACTATGTTTTGCGATTTCTCCTGCTCAGAAAGACTTAGAAAGTTGATAATTGTGGGCAATGTTAGAAATGTCATGAGAAACAAGAATTATGTAAAAGGATTGATGTAAATCATTGTTTCTAAGAGAAAGTGAGACAGGAATGCAAAAAAGCGTTGTTTTTGGACGGCAATGAAGAAATGACTATGTTTTGCGATTTCTCGTGCTCAGAAAGACTTAGAAAGTTGATAATTGTGGGCAATGTTAGAAATGTCATGAGAAACAAGAATTATGTAAAAGGATTGATGTAAATCATTGTTTGTAAGAGAAAGTGAGACAGGAATGCAAAAAAGCGTTGTTTTTGGACGGCAATGAAGAAATGACTATGTTTTGCGATTTCTCCTGCTCAGAAAGACTTAGAAAGTTGATAATTGTGGGCAATGTTAGAAATGTCATGAGAAACAAGAATTATGTAAAAGGATTGATGTAAATCATTGTTTCTAAGAGAAAGTGAGACAGGAATGCAAAAAAGCGTTGTTTTTGGACGGCAATGAAGAAATGACTATGTTTTGCGATTTCTCCTGCTCAGAAAGACTTAGAAAGTTGATAATTGTGGGCAATGTTAGAAATGTCATGAGAAACAAGAATTATGTAAAAGGATTGATGTAAATCATTGTTTCTAAGAGAAAGTGAGACAGGAATGCAAAAAAGCGTTGTTTTTGGACGGCAATGAAGAAATGACTATGTTTTGCGATTTCTCCTGCTCAGAAAGACTTAGAAAGTTGATAATTGTGGGCAATGTTAGAAATGTCATGAGAAACAAGAATTATGTAAAAGGATTGATGTAAATCATTGTTTCTAAGAGAAAGTGAGACAGGAATGCAAAAAAGCGTTGTTTTTGGACGGCAATGAAGAAATGACTATGTTTTGCGATTTCTCCTGCTCAGAAAGACTTAGAAAGTTGATAATTGTGGGCAATGTTAGAAATGTCATGAGAAACAAGAATTATGTAAAAGGATTGATGTAAATCATTGTTTCTAAGAGAAAGTGAGACAGGAATGCAAAAAAGCGTTGTTTTTGGACGGCAATGAAGAAATGACTATGTTTTGCGATTTCTCGTGCTCAGAAAGACTTAGAAAGTTGATAATTGTGGTCAATGTTAGAAATGTCATGAGAAACAAGAATTATGTAAAAGGATTGATGTAAATCATTGTTTCTAAGAGAAAGTGAGACAGGAATGCAAAAAAGCGTTGTTTTTGGACGGCAATGAAGAAATGACTATGTTTTGCGATTTCTCGTGCTCAGAAAGACTGAGAAAGTTTATAATTGTGGGCAATGTTAGAAATGTCATGAGAAACAAGAATTATGTAAAAGGATTGATGTAAATCATTGTTTACAAGAGAAAGTGAGACAGGAATGCAAAAAAGCGTTGTTTTTGTACGGCAATGAAGAAATGACTATGTTTTGCGATTTCTCCTGCTCAGAAAGACTTAGAAAGTTGATAATTGTGGGCAATGTTAGAAATGTCATGAGAAACAAGAATTATGTAAAAGGATTGATGTAAATCATTGTTTACAAGAGAAAGTGAGACAGGAATGCAAAAAAGCGTTGTTTTTGTACGGCAATGAAGAAATGACTATGTTTTGCGATTTCTCCTGCTCAGAAAGACTTAGAAAGTTGATAATTGTGGGCAATGTTAGAAATGTCATGAGAAACAAGAATTATGTAAAAGTATTGATGTAAATCATTGTTTCTAAGAGAAAGTGAGACAGGAATGCAAAAAAGCGTTGTTTTTGGACGGCAATGAAGAAATGACTATGTTTTACGATTTCTCGTGCTCAGAAAGACTTAGAAAGTTGATAATTGTGGGCAATGTTAGAAATGTCATGAGAAACAAGAATTATGTAAAAGGATTGATGTAAATCATTGTTTCTAAGAGAAAGTGAGACAGGAATGCAAAAAAGCGTTGTTTTTGGACGGCAATGAAGAAATGACTATGTTTTGCGATTTCTCCTGCTCAGAAAGACTTAGAAAGTTGATAATTGTGGGCAATGTTAGAAATGTCATGAGAAACAAGAATTATGTAAAAGTATTGATGTAAATCATTGTTTCTAAGAGAAAGTGAGACAGGAATGCAAAAAAGCGTTGTTTTTGGACGGCAATGAAGAAATGACTATGTTTTACGATTTCTCGTGCTCAGAAAGACTTAGAAAGTTGATAATTGTGGGCAATGTTAGAAATGTCATGAGAAACAAGAATTATGTAAAAGGATTGATGTAAATCATTGTTTCTAAGAGAAAGTGAGACAGGAATGCAAAAAAGCGTTGTTTTTGGACGGCAATGAAGAAATGACTATGTTTTGCGATTTCTCCTGCTCAGAAAGACTTAGAAAGTTGATAATTGTGGGCAATGTTAGAAATGTCATGAGAAACAAGAATTATGTAAAAGGATTGATGTAAATCATTGTTTCTAAGAGAAAGTGAGACAGGAATGCAAAAAAGCGTTGTTTTTGGACGGCAATGAAGAAATGACTATGTTTTGCGATTTCTCGTGCTCAGAAAGACTTAGAAAGTTGATAATTGTGGGCAATGTTAGAAATGTCATGAGAAACAAGAATTATGTAAAAGGATTGATGTAAATCATTGTTTGTAAGAGAAAGTGAGACAGGAATGCAAAAAAGCGTTGTTTTTGGACGGCAATGAAGAAATGACTATGTTTTACGATTTCTCGTGCTCAGAAAGACTTAGAAAGTTGATAATTGTGGGCAATGTTAGAAATGTCATGAGAAACAAGAATTATGTAAAAGGATTGATGTAAATCATTGTTTCTAAGAGAAAGTGAGACAGGAATGCAAAAAAGCGTTGTTTTTGGACGGCAATGAAGAAATGACTATGTTTTGCGATTTCTCCTGCTCAGAAAGACTTAGAAAGTTGATAATTGTGGGCAATGTTAGAAATGTCATGAGAAACAAGAATTATGTAAAAGGATTGATGTAAATCATTGTTTCTAAGAGAAAGTGAGACAGGAATGCAAAAAAGCGTTGTTTTTGGACGGCAATGAAGAAATGACTATGTTTTGCGATTTCTCGTGCTCAGAAAGACTTAGAAAGTTGATAATTGTGGGCAATGTTAGAAATGTCATGAGAAACAAGAATTATGTAAAAGGATTGAAGTAAATCATTGTTTGTAAGAGAAAGTGAGACAGGAATGCAAAAAAGCGTTGTTTTTGGACGGCAATGAAGAAATGACTATGTTTTGCGATTTCTCCAGCTCAGAAAGACTTAGAAAGTTGATAATTGTGGGCAATGTTAGAAATGTCATGAGAAACAAGAATTATGTAAAAGGATTGATGTAAATCATTGTTTCTAAGAGAAAGTGAGACAGGAATGCAAAAAAGCGTTGTTTTTGGACGGCAATGAAGAAATGACTATGTTTTGCGATTTCTCCTGCTCAGAAAGACTTAGAAAGTTGATAATTGTGGGCAATGTTAGAAATGTCATGAGAAACAAGAATTATGTAAAAGGATTGATGTAAATCATTGTTTCTAAGAGAAAGTGAGACAGGAATGCAAAAAAGCGTTGTTTTTGGACGGCAATGAAGAAATGACTATGTTTTGCGATTTCTCGTGCTCAGAAAGACTTAGAAAGTTGATAATTGTGGGCAATGTTAGAAATGTCATGAGAAACAAGAATTATGTAAAAGGATTGATGTAAATCATTGTTTCTAAGAGAAAGTGAGACAGGAATGCAAAAAAGCGTTGTTTTTGGACGGCAATGAAGAAATGACTATGTTTTGCGATTTCTCCTGCTCAGAAAGACTTAGAAAGTTGATAATTGTGGGCAATGTTAGAAATGTCATGAGAAACAAGAATTATGTAAAAGGATTGATGTAAATCATTGTTTCTAAGAGAAAGTGAGACAGGAATGCAAAAAAGCGTTGTTTTTGGACGGCAATGAAGAAATGACTATGTTTTGCGATTTCTCGTGCTCAGAAAGACTTAGAAAGTTGATAATTGTGGGCAATGTTAGAAATGTCATGAGAAACAAGAATTATGTAAAAGGATTGATGTAAATCATTGTTTCTAAGAGAAAGTGAGACAGGAATGCAAAAAAGCGTTGTTTTTGGACGGCAATGAAGAAATGACTATTTTTTGCGATTTCTCGTGCTCAGAAAGACTGAGAAAGTTTATAATTGTGGGCAATGTTAGAAATGTCATGAGAAACAAGAATTATGTAAAAGGATTGATGTAAATCATTGTTTACAAGAGAAAGTGAGACAGGAATGCAAAAAAGCGTTGTTTTTGTACGGCAATGAAGAAATGACTATGTTTTGCGATTTCTCCTGCTCAGAAAGACTTAGAAAGTTGATAATTGTGGGCAATGTTAGAAATGTCATGAGAAACAAGAATTATGTAAAAGGATTGATGTAAATCATTGTTTACAAGAGAAAGTGAGACAGGAATGCAAAAAAGCGTTGTTTTTGTACGGCAATGAAGAAATGACTATGTTTTGCGATTTCTCCTGCTCAGAAAGACTTAGAAAGTTGATAATTGTGGGCAATGTTAGAAATGTCATGAGAAACAAGAATTATGTAAAAGTATTGATGTAAATCATTGTTTCTAAGAGAAAGTGAGACAGGAATGCAAAAAAGCGTTGTTTTTGGACGGCAATGAAGAAATGACTATGTTTTACGATTTCTCGTGCTCAGAAAGACTTAGAAAGTTGATAATTGTGGGCAATGTTAGAAATGTCATGAGAAACAAGAATTATGTAAAAGTATTGATGTAAATCATTGTTTCTAAGAGAAAGTGAGACAGGAATGCAAAAAAGCGTTGTTTTTGGACGGCAATGAAGAAATGACTATGTTTTGCGATTTCTCCTGCTCAGAAAGACTTAGAAAGTTGATAATTGTGGGCAATGTTAGAAATGTCATGAGAAACAAGAATTATGTAAAAGGATTGATGTAAATCATTGTTTCTAAGAGAAAGTGAGACAGGAATGCAAAAAAGCGTTGTTTTTGGACGGCAATGAAGAAATGACTATGTTTTGCGATTTCTCGTGCTCAGAAAGACTTAGAAAGTTGATAATTGTGGGCAATGTTAGAAATGTCATGAGAAACAAGAATTATGTAAAAGGATTGATGTAAATCATTGTTTGTAAGAGAAAGTGAGACAGGAATGCAAAAAAGCGTTGTTTTTGGACGGCAATGAAGAAATGACTATGTTTTGCGATTTCTCCTGCTCAGAAAGACTTAGAAAGTTGATAATTGTGGGCAATGTTAGAAATGTCATGAGAAACAAGAATTATGTAAAAGGATTGATGTAAATCATTGTTTCTAAGAGAAAGTGAGACAGGAATGCAAAAAAGCGTTGTTTTTGGACGGCAATGAAGAAATGACCATGTTTTGCGATTTCTCCTGCTCAGAAAGACTTAGAAAGTTGATAATTGTGGGCAATGTTAGAAATGTCATGAGAAACAAGAATTATGTAAAAGGATTGATGTAAATCATTGTTTCTAAGAGAAAGTGAGACAGGAATGCAAAAAAGCGTTGTTTTTGGACGGCAATCAAGAAATGACTATGTTTTGCGATTTCTCGTGCTCAGAAAGACTTAGAAAGTTGATAATTGTGGGCAATGTTAGAAATGTCATGAGAAACAAGAATTATGTAAAAGGATTGATGTAAATCATTGTTTCTAAGAGAAAGTGAGGCAGGAATGCAAAAAAGCGTTGTTTTTGGACGGCAATGAAGAAATGACTATGTTTTGCGATTTCTCGTGCTCAGAAAGACTGAGAAAGTTTATAATTGTGGGCAATGTTAGAAATGTCATGAGAAACAAGAATTATGTAAAAGGATTGATGTAAATCATTGTTTACAAGAGAAAGTGAGACAGGAATGCAAAAAAGCGTTGTTTTTGTACGGCAATGAAGAAATGACTATGTTTTGCAATTTCTCCTGCTCAGAAAGACTTAGAAAGTTGATAATTGTGGGCAATGTTAGAAATGTCATGAGAAGCAAGAATTATGTAAAAGGATTGATGTAAATCATTGTTTCTAAGAGAAAGTGAGACAGGATTGCAAAAAAGCGTTGTTTTTGTACGGCAATGAAGAAATGACTATGTTTTGCGATTTCTCCTGCTCAGAAAGACTTAGAAAGTTGATAATTGTGGGCAATGTTAGAAATGTCATGAGAAACAAGAATTATGTAAAAGGATTGATGTAAATCATTGTTTACAAGAGAAAGTGAGACAGGAATGCAAAAAAGCGTTGTTTTTGTACGGCAATTAAGAAATGACTATGTTTTGCGATTTCTCCTGCTCAGAAAGACTTAGAAAGTTGATAATTGTGGGCAATGTTAGAAATGTAATGAGAAACAAGAATTATGTAAAAGTATTGATGTAAATCATTGTTTCTAAGAGAAAGTGAGACAGGAATGCAAAAAAGCGTTGTTTTTGGACGGCAATGAAGAAATGACTATGTTTTACGATTTCTCGTGCTCAGAAAGACTTAGAAAGTTGATAATTGTGGGCAATGTTAGAAATGTCATGAGAAACAAGAATTATGTAAAAGGATTGATGTAAATCATTGTTTCTAAGAGAAAGTGAGACAGGAATGCAAAAAAGCGTTGTTTTTGGACGGCAATGAAGAAATGACTATGTTTTGCGATTTCTCCTGCTCAGAAAGACTTAGAAAGTTGATAATTGTGGGCAATGTTAGAAATGTCATGAGAAACAAGAATTATGTAAAAGGATTGATGTAAATCATTGTTTCTAAGAGAAAGTGAGACAGGAATGCAAAAAAGCGTTATTTTTGGACGGCAATGAAGAAATGACTATGTTTTGCGATTTCTCGTGCTCAGAAAGACTTAGAAAGTTGATAATTGTGGGCAATGTTAGAAATGTCATGAGAAACAAGAATTATGTAAAAGGATTGATGTAAATCATTGTTTCTAAGAGAAAGTGAGACAGGAATGCAAAAAAGCGTTGTTTTTGGACGGCAATGAAGAAATGACTATGTTTTGCGATTTCTCGTGCTCAGAAAGACTGAGAAAGTTGATAATTGTGGGCAATGTTAGAAATGTCATGAGAAACAAGAATTATGTAAAAGGATTGATGTAAATCATTGTTTACAAGAGAAAGTGAGACAGGAATGCAAAAAAGCGTTGTTTTTGTACGGCAATGAAGAAATGACTATGTTTTGCAATTTCTCCTGCTCAGAAAGACTTAGAAAGTTGATAATTGTGGGCAATGTTAGAAATGTCATGAGAAACAAGAATTATGTAAAAGGATTGATGTAAATCATTGTTTCTAAGAGAAAGTGAGACAGGAATGCAAAAAAGCGTTGTTTTTGGACGGCAATGAAGAAATGACTATGTTTTGCGATTTCTCCTGCTCAGAAAGACTTAGAAAGTTGATAATTGTGGGCAATGTTAGAAATGTCATGAGAAACAAGAATTATGTAAAAGGATTGATGTAAATCATTGTTTCTAAGAGAAAGTGAGACAGGAATGCAAAAAAGCATTGTTTTTGTACGGCAATGAATAAATGACTATGTTTTGCGATTTCTCCTGCTCAGAAAGACTTAGAAAGTTGATAATTGTGGGCAATGTTAGAAATGTCATGAGAAACAAGAATTATGTAAAAGGATTGATGGAAATCATTGTTTACAAGAGAAAGTGAGACAGGAATGCAAAAAAGCGTTGTTTTTGTACGGCAATGAAGAAATGACTATGTTTTGCGATTTCTCCTGCTCAGAAAGACTTAGAAAGTTGATAATTGTGGGCAATGTTAGAAATGTCATGAGAAACAAGAATTATGTAAAAGGATTGATGTAAATCATTGTTTACAAGAGAAAGTGAGACAGGAATGCAAAAAAGCGTTGTTTTTGTACGGCAATGAAGAAATGACTATGTTTTGCAATTTCTCCTGCTCAGAAAGACTTAGAAAGTTGATAATTGTGGGCAATGTTAGAAATGTCATGAGAAGCAAGAATTATGTAAAAGGATTGATGTAAATCATTGTTTACAAGAGAAAGTGAGACAGGAATGCAAAAAAGCGTTGTTTTTGTACGGCAATTAAGAAATGACTATGTTTTGCGATTTCTCCTGCTCAGAAAGACTTAGAAAGTTGATAATTGTGGGCAATGTTAGAAATGTCATGAGAAACAAGAATTATGTAAAAGGATTGATGAAAATCATTGTTTGTAAGAGAAAGTGAGACAGTAATGCAAAAAAGCGTTGTTTTTGGACGGCAATGAAGAAATGACTATGTTTTGCGATTTCTCCTGCTCAGAAAGACTTAGAAAGTTGATAATTGTGGGCAATGTTAGAAATGTCATGAGAAGCAAGAATTATGTAAAAGGATTGATGTAAATCATTGTTTCTAAGAGAAAGTGAGACAGGAATGCAAAAAAGCGTTGTTTTTGTACGGCAATGAAGAAATGACTATGTTTTGCGATTTCTCCTGCTCAGAAAGACTTAGAAAGTTGATAATTGTGGGCAATGTTAGAAATGTCATGAGAAACAAGAATTATGTAAAAGGATTGATGTAAATCATTGTTTCTAAGAGAAAGTGAGACAGGAATACAAAAAAGCGTTGTTTTTGTACGGCAATGAAGAAATGACTATGTTTTGCAATTTCTCCTGCTCAGAAAGACTTAGAAAGTTCATAATTGTGGGCAATGTTAGAAATGTCATGAGAAACAAGAATTATGTGAAAGGATTGATGTAAATCATTGTTTATAAGAGAAAGTGAGACAGGAATGCAAAAAAGCGTTGTTTTTGTACGGCAATGAAGAAATGACTATGTTTTGCAATTTCTCCTGCTCAGAAAGACTTAGAAAGTTGATAATTGTGGGCAATGTTAGAAATGTCATGAGAAACAAGAATTATGTAAAAGGATTGATGTAAATCATTGTTTCTAAGAGAAAGTGAGACAGGAATGCAAAAAAGCGTTGTTTTTGTACGGCAATGAAGAAATGACTATGTTTTGCAATTTCTCCTGCTCAGAAAGACTTAGAAAGTTGATAATTGTGGGCAATGTTAGAAATGTTATGAGAAACAAGAATTATGTAAAAGGATTGATGTAAATCATTGTTTACAAGAGAAAGTGAGACAGGAATGCAAAAAAGCGTTGTTTTTGTACGGCAATGAAGAAATGACTATGTTTTGCGATTTCTCCTGCTCAGAAAGACTTAGAAAGTTGATAATTGTGGGCAATGTTAGAAATGTCATGAGAAACAAGAATTATGTAAAAGGATTGATGTAAATCATTGTTTCTAAGAGAAAGTGAGACAGGAATGCAAAAAAGCGTTGTTTTTGTACGGCAATGAAGAAATGACTATGTTTTGCGATTTCTCCTGCTCAGAAAGACTTAGAAAGTTGATAATTGTGGGCAATGTTAGAAATGTCATGAGAAACAAGAATTATGTAAAAGGATTGATGTAAATCATTGTTTCTAAGAGAAAGTGAGACAGGAATGCAAAAAAGCGTTGTTTTTGTACGGCTATGAAGAAATTACTATGTTTTGCGATTTCTCCTGCTCAGAAAGACTTAGAAAGTTGATAATTGTGGGCAATGTTAGAAATGTCATGAGAAACAAGAATTATGTAAAAGGATTGATGTAAATCATTGTTTCTAAGAGAAAGTGAGACAGGAATGCAAAAAAGCGTTGTTTTTGGACGGCAATGAAGAAATGACTATGGTTTACGATTTCTCGTGCTCAGAAAGACTTAGAAAGTTGATAATTGTGGGCAATGTTGAAATGTCATGAGAAACAAGAATTATGTAAAAGGATTGATGAAAATCATTGTTTGTAAGAGAAAGTGAGACAGGAATACAAAAAAGCGTTGTTTTTGGACGGCAATGAAGAAATGACTATGTTTTACGATTTCTCGTGCTCAGAAAGACTTAGAAAGTTGATAATTGTGGGCAATGTTAGAAATGTCATGAGAAACAAGAATTATGTAAAAGTATTGATGTAAATCATTGTTTCTAAGAGAAAGTGAGACAGGAATGCAAAAAAGCGTTGTTTTTGGACGGCAATGAAGAAATGACTATGTTTTGCGATTTCTCCTGCTCAGAAAGACTTAGAAAGTTGATAATTGTGGGCAATGTTAGAAATGTCATGAGAAACAAGAATTATGTAAAAGGATTGATGTAAATCATTGTTTCTAAGAGAAAGTGAGACAGGAATGCAAAAAAGCGTTGTTTTTGGACGGCAATGAAGAAATGACTATGTTTTGCGATTTCTCGTGCTCAGAAAGACTTAGAAAGTTGATAATTGTGGGCAATGTTAGAAATGTCATGAGAAACAAGAATTATGTAAAAGGATTGATGTAAATCATTGTTTGTAAGAGAAAGTGAGACAGGAATGCAAAAAAGCGTTGTTTTTGGACGGCAATGAAGAAATGACTATGTTTTGCGATTTCTCCTGCTCAGAAAGACTTAGAAAGTTGATAATTGTGGGCAATGTTAGAAATGTCATGAGAAACAAGAATTATGTAAAAGGATTGATGTAAATCATTGTTTCTAAGAGAAAGTGAGACAGGAATGCAAAAAAGCGTTGTTTTTGGACGGCAATGAAGAAATGACCATGTTTTGCGATTTCTCCTGCTCAGAAAGACTTAGAAAGTTGATAATTGTGGGCAATGTTAGAAATGTCATGAGAAACAAGAATTATGTAAAAGGATTGATGTAAATCATTGTTTCTAAGAGAAAGTGAGACAGGAATGCAAAAAAGCGTTGTTTTTGGACGGCAATCAAGAAATGACTATGTTTTGCGATTTCTCGTGCTCAGAAAGACTTAGAAAGTTGATAATTGTGGGCAATGTTAGAAATGTCATGAGAAACAAGAATTATGTAAAAGGATTGATGTAAATCATTGTTTCTAAGAGAAAGTGAGGCAGGAATGCAAAAAAGCGTTGTTTTTGGACGGCAATGAAGAAATGACTATGTTTTGCGATTTCTCGTGCTCAGAAAGACTGAGAAAGTTTATAATTGTGGGCAATGTTAGAAATGTCATGAGAAACAAGAATTATGTAAAAGGATTGATGTAAATCATTGTTTACAAGAGAAAGTGAGACAGGAATGCAAAAAAGCGTTGTTTTTGTACGGCAATGAAGAAATGACTATGTTTTGCAATTTCTCCTGCTCAGAAAGACTTAGAAAGTTGATAATTGTGGGCAATGTTAGAAATGTCATGAGAAGCAAGAATTATGTAAAAGGATTGATGTAAATCATTGTTTCTAAGAGAAAGTGAGACAGGATTGCAAAAAAGCGTTGTTTTTGTACGGCAATGAAGAAATGACTATGTTTTGCGATTTCTCCTGCTCAGAAAGACTTAGAAAGTTGATAATTGTGGGCAATGTTAGAAATGTCATGAGAAACAAGAATTATGTAAAAGGATTGATGTAAATCATTGTTTACAAGAGAAAGTGAGACAGGAATGCAAAAAAGCGTTGTTTTTGTACGGCAATTAAGAAATGACTATGTTTTGCGATTTCTCCTGCTCAGAAAGACTTAGAAAGTTGATAATTGTGGGCAATGTTAGAAATGTAATGAGAAACAAGAATTATGTAAAAGTATTGATGTAAATCATTGTTTCTAAGAGAAAGTGAGACAGGAATGCAAAAAAGCGTTGTTTTTGGACGGCAATGAAGAAATGACTATGTTTTACGATTTCTCGTGCTCAGAAAGACTTAGAAAGTTGATAATTGTGGGCAATGTTAGAAATGTCATGAGAAACAAGAATTATGTAAAAGGATTGATGTAAATCATTGTTTCTAAGAGAAAGTGAGACAGGAATGCAAAAAAGCGTTGTTTTTGGACGGCAATGAAGAAATGACTATGTTTTGCGATTTCTCCTGCTCAGAAAGACTTAGAAAGTTGATAATTGTGGGCAATGTTAGAAATGTCATGAGAAACAAGAATTATGTAAAAGGATTGATGTAAATCATTGTTTCTAAGAGAAAGTGAGACAGGAATGCAAAAAAGCGTTATTTTTGGACGGCAATGAAGAAATGACTATGTTTTGCGATTTCTCGTGCTCAGAAAGACTTAGAAAGTTGATAATTGTGGGCAATGTTAGAAATGTCATGAGAAACAAGAATTATGTAAAAGGATTGATGTAAATCATTGTTTCTAAGAGAAAGTGAGACAGGAATGCAAAAAAGCGTTGTTTTTGGACGGCAATGAAGAAATGACTATGTTTTGCGATTTCTCGTGCTCAGAAAGACTGAGAAAGTTGATAATTGTGGGCAATGTTAGAAATGTCATGAGAAACAAGAATTATGTAAAAGGATTGATGTAAATCATTGTTTACAAGAGAAAGTGAGACAGGAATGCAAAAAAGCGTTGTTTTTGTACGGCAATGAAGAAATGACTATGTTTTGCAATTTCTCCTGCTCAGAAAGACTTAGAAAGTTGATAATTGTGGGCAATGTTAGAAATGTCATGAGAAACAAGAATTATGTAAAAGGATTGATGTAAATCATTGTTTCTAAGAGAAAGTGAGACAGGAATGCAAAAAAGCGTTGTTTTTGGACGGCAATGAAGAAATGACTATGTTTTGCGATTTCTCCTGCTCAGAAAGACTTAGAAAGTTGATAATTGTGGGCAATGTTAGAAATGTCATGAGAAACAAGAATTATGTAAAAGGATTGATGTAAATCATTGTTTCTAAGAGAAAGTGAGACAGGAATGCAAAAAAGCATTGTTTTTGTACGGCAATGAATAAATGACTATGTTTTGCGATTTCTCCTGCTCAGAAAGACTTAGAAAGTTGATAATTGTGGGCAATGTTAGAAATGTCATGAGAAACAAGAATTATGTAAAAGGATTGATGGAAATCATTGTTTACAAGAGAAAGTGAGACAGGAATGCAAAAAAGCGTTGTTTTTGTACGGCAATGAAGAAATGACTATGTTTTGCGATTTCTCCTGCTCAGAAAGACTTAGAAAGTTGATAATTGTGGGCAATGTTAGAAATGTCATGAGAAACAAGAATTATGTAAAAGGATTGATGTAAATCATTGTTTACAAGAGAAAGTGAGACAGGAATGCAAAAAAGCGTTGTTTTTGTACGGCAATGAAGAAATGACTATGTTTTGCAATTTCTCCTGCTCAGAAAGACTTAGAAAGTTGATAATTGTGGGCAATGTTAGAAATGTCATGAGAAGCAAGAATTATGTAAAAGGATTGATGTAAATCATTGTTTACAAGAGAAAGTGAGACAGGAATGCAAAAAAGCGTTGTTTTTGTACGGCAATTAAGAAATGACTATGTTTTGCGATTTCTCCTGCTCAGAAAGACTTAGAAAGTTGATAATTGTGGGCAATGTTAGAAATGTCATGAGAAACAAGAATTATGTAAAAGGATTGATGAAAATCATTGTTTGTAAGAGAAAGTGAGACAGTAATGCAAAAAAGCGTTGTTTTTGGACGGCAATGAAGAAATGACTATGTTTTGCGATTTCTCCTGCTCAGAAAGACTTAGAAAGTTGATAATTGTGGGCAATGTTAGAAATGTCATGAGAAGCAAGAATTATGTAAAAGGATTGATGTAAATCATTGTTTCTAAGAGAAAGTGAGACAGGAATGCAAAAAAGCGTTGTTTTTGTACGGCAATGAAGAAATGACTATGTTTTGCGATTTCTCCTGCTCAGAAAGACTTAGAAAGTTGATAATTGTGGGCAATGTTAGAAATGTCATGAGAAACAAGAATTATGTAAAAGGATTGATGTAAATCATTGTTTCTAAGAGAAAGTGAGACAGGAATACAAAAAAGCGTTGTTTTTGTACGGCAATGAAGAAATGACTATGTTTTGCAATTTCTCCTGCTCAGAAAGACTTAGAAAGTTCATAATTGTGGGCAATGTTAGAAATGTCATGAGAAACAAGAATTATGTGAAAGGATTGATGTAAATCATTGTTTATAAGAGAAAGTGAGACAGGAATGCAAAAAAGCGTTGTTTTTGTACGGCAATGAAGAAATGACTATGTTTTGCAATTTCTCCTGCTCAGAAAGACTTAGAAAGTTGATAATTGTGGGCAATGTTAGAAATGTCATGAGAAACAAGAATTATGTAAAAGGATTGATGTAAATCATTGTTTCTAAGAGAAAGTGAGACAGGAATGCAAAAAAGCGTTGTTTTTGTACGGCAATGAAGAAATGACTATGTTTTGCAATTTCTCCTGCTCAGAAAGACTTAGAAAGTTGATAATTGTGGGCAATGTTAGAAATGTTATGAGAAACAAGAATTATGTAAAAGGATTGATGTAAATCATTGTTTACAAGAGAAAGTGAGACAGGAATGCAAAAAAGCGTTGTTTTTGTACGGCAATGAAGAAATGACTATGTTTTGCGATTTCTCCTGCTCAGAAAGACTTAGAAAGTTGATAATTGTGGGCAATGTTAGAAATGTCATGAGAAACAAGAATTATGTAAAAGGATTGATGTAAATCATTGTTTCTAAGAGAAAGTGAGACAGGAATGCAAAAAAGCGTTGTTTTTGTACGGCAATGAAGAAATGACTATGTTTTGCGATTTCTCCTGCTCAGAAAGACTTAGAAAGTTGATAATTGTGGGCAATGTTAGAAATGTCATGAGAAACAAGAATTATGTAAAAGGATTGATGTAAATCATTGTTTCTAAGAGAAAGTGAGACAGGAATGCAAAAAAGCGTTGTTTTTGTACGGCTATGAAGAAATTACTATGTTTTGCGATTTCTCCTGCTCAGAAAGACTTAGAAAGTTGATAATTGTGGGCAATGTTAGAAATGTCATGAGAAACAAGAATTATGTAAAAGGATTGATGTAAATCATTGTTTCTAAGAGAAAGTGAGACAGGAATGCAAAAAAGCGTTGTTTTTGGACGGCAATGAAGAAATGACTATGGTTTACGATTTCTCGTGCTCAGAAAGACTTAGAAAGTTGATAATTGTGGGCAATGTTGAAATGTCATGAGAAACAAGAATTATGTAAAAGGATTGATGAAAATCATTGTTTGTAAGAGAAAGTGAGACAGGAATACAAAAAAGCGTTGTTTTTGGACGGCAATGAAGAAATGACTATGTTTTGCAATTTCTCCTGCTCAGAAAGACTTAGAAAGTTGATAATTGTGGGCAATGTTAGAAATGTCATGAGAAACAAGAATTATGTGAAAGGATTGATGTAAATCATTGTTTCTAAGAGAAAGTGAGACAGGAATGCAAAAAAGAGTTGTTTTTGGACGGCAATGAAGAAATGACTATGTTTTACGATTTCTCGTGCTCAGAAAGACTTAGAAAGTTGATAATTGTGGGCAATGTTAGAAATGTCATGAGAAACAAGAATTATGTAAAAGGATTGATGTAAATCATTGTTTCTAAGAGAAAGTGAGACAGGAATGCAAAAAAGCGTTGTTTTTGGACGGCAATGAAGAAATGACTATGTTTTGCGATTTCTCCTGCTCAGAAAGACTTAGAAAGTTGATAATTGTGGGCAATGTTAGAAATGTCATGAGAAACAAGAATTATGTAAAAGGATTGATGTAAATCATTGTTTCTAAGAGAAAGTGAGACAGGAATGCAAAAAAGCGTTGTTTTTGGACGGCAATGAAGAAATGACTATGTTTTACGATTTCTCGTGCTCAGAAAGACTTAGAAAGTTGATAATTGTGGGCAAAGTTAGAAATGTCATGAGAAACAAGAATTATGTAAAAGGATTGATGAAAATCATTGTTTGTAAGAGAAAGTGAGACAGGAATGCAAAAAAGCGTTGTTTTTGGACGGCAATGAAGAAATGACTATGTTTTGCGATTTCTCCTGCTCAGAAAGACTTAGAAAGTTGATAATTGTGGGCAATGTTAGAAATGTCATGAGAAGCAAGAATTATGTAAAAGGATTGATGTAAATCATTGTTTCTAAGAGAAAGTGAGACAGGAATGCAAAAAAGCGTTGTTTTTGTACGGCAATGAAGAAATGACTATGTTTTGCGATTTCTCCTGCTCAGAAAGACTTAGAAAGTTGATAATTGTGGGCAATGTTAGAAATGTCATGAGAAACAAGAATTATGTAAAAAGATTGATGTAAATCATTGTTTCTAAGAGAAAGTGAGACAGGAATACAAAAAAGCGTTGTTTTTGGACGGCAATGAAGAAATGACTATGTTTTGCAATTTCTCCTGCTCAGAAAGACTTAGAAAGTTCATAATTGTGGGCAATGTTAGAAATGTCATGAGAAACAAGAATTATGTGAAAGGATTGATGTAAATCATTGTTTATAAGAGAAAGTGAGACAGGAATGCAAAAAAGCGTTGTTTTTGTACGGCAATGAAGAAATGACTATGTTTTGCAATTTCTCCTGCTCAGAAAGACTTAGAAAGTTGATAATTGTGGGCAATGTTAGAAATGTCATGAGAAACAAGAATTATGTAAAAGGATTGATGTAAATCATTGTTTCTAAGAGAAAGTGAGACAGGAATGCAAAAAAGCGTTGTTTTTGTACGACAATGAAGAAATGACTATGTTTTGCAATTTCTCCTGCTCAGAAAGACTTAGAAAGTTGATAATTGTGGGCAATGTTAGAAATGTTATGAGAAACAAGAATTATGTAAAAGGATTGATGTAAATCATTGTTTACAAGAGAAAGTGAGACAGGAATGCAAAAAAGCGTTGTTTTTGTACGGCAATGAAGAAATGACTATGTTTTGCGATTTCTCCTGCTCAGAAAGACTTAGAAAGTTGATAATTGTGGGCAATGTTAGAAATGTCATGAGAAACAAGAATTATGTAAAAGGATTGATGTAAATCATTGTTTCTAAGAGAAAGTGAGACAGGAATGCAAAAAAGCGTTGTTTTTGTACGGCAATGAAGAAATGACTATGTTTTGCGATTTCTCCTGCTCAGAAAGACTTAGAAAGTTGATAATTGTGGGCAATGTTAGAAATGTCATGAGAAACAAGAATTATGTAAAAGGATTGATGTAAATCATTGTTTCTAAGAGAAAGTGAGACAGGAATGCAAAAAAGCGTTGTTTTTGTACGGCAATGAAGAAATGACTATGTTTTGCGATTTCTCCTGCTCAGAAAGACTTAGAAAGTTGATAATTGTGGGCAATGTTAGAAATGTCATGAGAAACAAGAATTATGTAAAAGGATTGATGTAAATCATTGTTTCTAAGAGAAAGTGAGACAGGAATGCAAAAAAGCGTTGTTTTTGGACGGCAATGAAGAAATGACTATGTTTTGCGATTTCTCCTGCTCAGAAAGACTTAGAAAGTTGATAATTGTGGGCAATGTTAGAAATGTCATGAGAAACAAGAATTATGTAAAAGGATTGATGTAAATCATTGTTTCTAAGAGAAAGTGAGACAGGAATGCAAAAAAGCGTTGTTTTTGGACGGCAATGAAGAAATGACTATGGTTTACGATTTCTCGTGCTCAGAAAGACTTAGAAAGTTGATAATTGTGGGCAATGTTGAAATGTCATGAGAAACAAGAATTATGTAAAAGGATTGATGAAAATCATTGTTTGTAAGAGAAAGTGAGACAGGAATACAAAAAAGCGTTGTTTTTGGACGGCAATGAAGAAATGACTATGTTTTGCGATTTCTCCTGCTCAGAAAGACTTAGAAAGTTGATAATTGTGGGCAATGTTAGAAATGTCATGAGAAACAAGAATTATGTAAAAGGATTGATGTAAATCATTGTTTCTAAGAGAAAGTGAGACAGGAATGCAAAAAAGCGTTGTTTTTGGACGGCAATGAAGAAATGACTATGTTTTACGATTTCTCGTGCTCAGAAAGACTTAGAAAGTTGATAATTGTGGGCAAAGTTAGAAATGTCATGAGAAACAAGAATTATGTAAAAGGATTGATGAAAATCATTGTTTGTAAGAGAAAGTGAGACAGGAATGCAAAAAAGCGTTGTTTTTGGACGGCAATGAAGAAATGACTATGTTTTGCGATTTCTCCTGCTCAGAAAGACTTAGAAAGTTGATAATTGTGGGCAATGTTAGAAATGTCATGAGAAGCAAGAATTATGTAAAAGGATTGATGTAAATCATTGTTTCTAAGAGAAAGTGAGACAGGAATGCAAAAAAGCGTTGTTTTTGTACGGCAATGAAGAAATGACTATGTTTTGCGATTTCTCCTGCTCAGAAAGACTTAGAAAGTTGATAATTGTGGGCAATGTTAGAAATGTCATGAGAAACAAGAATTATGTAAAAAGATTGATGTAAATCATTGTTTCTAAGAGAAAGTGAGACAGGAATACAAAAAAGCGTTGTTTTTGGACGGCAATGAAGAAATGACTATGTTTTGCAATTTCTCCTGCTCAGAAAGACTTAGAAAGTTCATAATTGTGGGCAATGTTAGAAATGTCATGAGAAACAAGAATTATGTGAAAGGATTGATGTAAATCATTGTTTATAAGAGAAAGTGAGACAGGAATGCAAAAAAGCGTTGTTTTTGTACGGCAATGAAGAAATGACTATGTTTTGCAATTTCTCCTGCTCAGAAAGACTTAGAAAGTTGATAATTGTGGGCAATGTTAGAAATGTCATGAGAAACAAGAATTATGTAAAAGGATTGATGTAAATCATTGTTTCTAAGAGAAAGTGAGACAGGAATGCAAAAAAGCGTTGTTTTTGTACGGCAATGAAGAAATGACTATGTTTTGCAATTTCTCCTGCTCAGAAAGACTTAGAAAGTTGATAATTGTGGGCAATGTTAGAAATGTTATGAGAAACAAGAATTATGTAAAAAGATTGATGTAAATCATTGTTTACAAGAGAAAGTGAGACAGGAATGCAAAAAAGCGTTGTTTTTGTACGGCAATGAAGAAATGACTATGTTTTGCGATTTCTCCTGCTCAGAAAGACTTAGAAAGTTGATAATTGTGGGCAATGTTAGAAATGTCATGAGAAACAAGAATTATGTAAAAGGATTGATGTAAATCATTGTTTCTAAGAGAAAGTGAGACAGGAATGCAAAAAAGCGTTGTTTTTGGACGGCAATGAAGAAATGACTATGGTTTACGATTTCTCGTGCTCAGAAAGACTTAGAAAGTTGATAATTGTGGGCAATGTTGAAATGTCATGAGAAACAAGAATTATGTAAAAGGATTGATGAAAATCATTGTTTGTAAGAGAAAGTGAGACAGGAATACAAAAAAGCGTTGTTTTTGGACGGCAATGAAGAAATGACTATGTTTTGCAATTTCTCCTGCTCAGAAAGACTTAGAAAGTTGATAATTGTGGGCAATGTTAGAAATGTCATGAGAAACAAGAATTATGTGAAAGGATTGATGTAAATCATTGTTTCTAAGAGAAAGTGAGACAGGAATGCAAAAAAGAGTTGTTTTTGGACGGCAATGAAGAAATGACTATGTTTTACGATTTCTCGTGCTCAGAAAGACTTAGAAAGTTGATAATTGTGGGCAATGTTGAAATGTCATGAGAAACAAGAATTATGTAAAAGGATTGATGAAAATCATTGTTTGTAAGAGAAAGTGAGACAGGAATACAAAAAAGCGTTGTTTTTGGACGGCAATGAAGAAATGACTATGTTTTGCAATTTCTCCTGCACAGAAAGACTTAGAAAGTTGATAATTGTGGGCAATGTTAGAAATGTCATGAGAAACAAGAATTATGTAAAAGGATTGATGTAAATCATTGTTTCTAAGAGAAAGTGAGACAGGAATGCAAAAAAGCGTTGTTTTTGTACGGCAATGAAGAAATGACTATGTTTTGCAATTTCTCCTGCTCAGAAAGACTTAGAAAGTTGATAATTGTGGGCAATGTTAGAAATGTTATGAGAAACAAGAATTATGTAAAAGGATTGATGTAAATCATTGTTTACAAGAGAAAGTGAGACAGGAATGCAAAAAAGCGTTGTTTTTGTACGGCAATGAAGAAATGACTATGTTTTGCGATTTCTCCTGCTCAGAAAGACTTAGAAAGTTGATAATTGTGGGCAATGTTAGAAATGTCATGAGAAACAAGAATTATGTAAAAGGATTGATGTAAATCATTGTTTCTAAGAGAAAGTGAGACAGGAATGCAAAAAAGCGTTGTTTTTGGACGGCAATGAAGAAATGACTATGGTTTACGATTTCTCGTGCTCAGAAAGACTTAGAAAGTTGATAATTGTGGGCAAAGTTAGAAATGTCATGAGAAACAAGAATTATGTAAAAGGATTGATGAAAATCATTGTTTGTAAGAGAAAGTGAGACAGGAATGCAAAAAAGCGTTGTTTTTGGACGGCAATGAAGAAATGACTATGTTTTGCGATTTCTCGTGCTCAGAAAGACTTAGAAAGTTGATAATTGTGGGCAATGTTAGAAATGTCATGAGAAACAAGAATTATGTAAAAGGATTGATGTAAATCATTGTTTCTAAGAGAAAGTGAGACAGGAATGCAAAAAAGCGTTGTTTTTGGACGGCAATGAAGAAATGACTATGTTTTGCGATTTCTCGTGCTCAGAAAGACTGAGAAAGTTTATAATTGTGGGCAATGTTAGAAATGTCATGAGAAACAAGAATTATGTAAAAGGATTGATGAAAATCATTGTTTGTAATAGAAAGTGAGACAGGAATACAAAAAAGCGTTGTTTTTGGACGGCAATGAAGAAATGACTATGTTTTGCAATTTCTCCTGCTCAGAAAGACTTAGAAAGTTGATAATTGTGGGCAATGTTAGAAATGTCATGAGAAACAAGAATTATGTGAAAGGATTGATGTAAATCATTGTTTCTAAGAGAAAGTGAGACAGGAATGCAAAAAAGAGTTGTTTTTGGACGGCAATGAAGAAATGACTATGTTTTACGATTTCTCGTGCTCAGAAAGACTTAGAAAGTTGATAATTGTGGGCAATGTTGAAATGTCATGAGAAACAAGAATTATGTAAAAGGATTGATGAAAATCATTGTTTACAAGAGAAAGTGAGACAGGAATACAAAAAAGCGTTGTTTTTGGACGGCAATGAAGAAATGACTATGTTTTGCAATTTCTCCTGCTCAGAAAGACTTAGAAAGTTGATAATTGTGGGCAATGTTAGAAATGTCATGAGAAACAAGAATTATGTGAAAGGATTGATGTAAATCATTGTTTCTAAGAGAAAGTGAGACAGGAATGCAAAAAAGAGTTGTTTTTGGACGGCAATGAAGAAATGACTATGTTTTACGATTTCTCGTGCTCAGAAAGACTTAGAAAGTTGATAATTGTGGGCAATGTTGAAATGTCATGAGAAACAAGAATTATGTAAAAGGATTGATGAAAATCATTGTTTGTAAGAGAAAGTGAGACAGGAATACAAAAAAGCGTTGTTTTTGGACGGCAATGAAGAAATGACTATGTTTTGCAATTTCTCCTGCACAGAAAGACTTAGAAAGTTGATAATTGTGGGCAATGTTAGAAATGTCATGAGAAACAAGAATTATGTAAAAGGATTGATGTAAATCATTGTTTCTAAGAGAAAGTGAGACAGGAATGCAAAAAAGCGTTGTTTTTGTACGGCAATGAAGAAATGACTATGTTTTGCAATTTCTCCTGCTCAGAAAGACTTAGAAAGTTGATAATTGTGGGCAATGTTAGAAATGTTATGAGAAACAAGAATTATGTAAAAGGATTGATGTAAATCATTGTTTACAAGAGAAAGTGAGACAGGAATGCAAAAAAGCGTTGTTTTTGTACGGCAATGAAGAAATGACTATGTTTTGCGATTTCTCCTGCTCAGAAAGACTTAGAAAGTTGATAATTGTGGGCAATGTTAGAAATGTCATGAGAAACAAGAATTATGTAAAAGGATTGATGTAAATCATTGTTTCTAAGAGAAAGTGAGACAGGAATGCAAAAAAGCGTTGTTTTTGGACGGCAATGAAGAAATGACTATGGTTTACGATTTCTCGTGCTCAGAAAGACTTAGAAAGTTGATAATTGTGGGCAAAGTTAGAAATGTCATGAGAAACAAGAATTATGTAAAAGGATTGATGAAAATCATTGTTTGTAAGAGAAAGTGAGACAGGAATGCAAAAAAGCGTTGTTTTTGGACGGCAATGAAGAAATGACTATGTTTTGCGATTTCTCGTGCTCAGAAAGACTTAGAAAGTTGATAATTGTGGGCAATGTTAGAAATGTCATGAGAAACAAGAATTATGTAAAAGGATTGATGTAAATCATTGTTTCTAAGAGAAAGTGAGACAGGAATGCAAAAAAGCGTTGTTTTTGGACGGCAATGAAGAAATGACTATGTTTTGCGATTTCTCGTGCTCAGAAAGACTGAGAAAGTTTATAATTGTGGGCAATGTTAGAAATGTCATGAGAAACAAGAATTATGTAAAAGGATTGATGAAAATCATTGTTTGTAATAGAAAGTGAGACAGGAATACAAAAAAGCGTTGTTTTTGGACGGCAATGAAGAAATGACTATGTTTTGCAATTTCTCCTGCTCAGAAAGACTTAGAAAGTTGATAATTGTGGGCAATGTTAGAAATGTCATGAGAAACAAGAATTATGTGAAAGGATTGATGTAAATCATTGTTTCTAAGAGAAAGTGAGACAGGAATGCAAAAAAGAGTTGTTTTTGGACGGCAATGAAGAAATGACTATGTTTTACGATTTCTCGTGCTCAGAAAGACTTAGAAAGTTGATAATTGTGGGCAATGTTGAAATGTCATGAGAAACAAGAATTATGTAAAAGGATTGATGAAAATCATTGTTTGTAAGAGAAAGTGAGACAGGAATACAAAAAAGCGTTGTTTTTGGACGGCAATGAAGAAATGACTATGTTTTGCAATTTCTCCTGCACAGAAAGACTTAGAAAGTTGATAATTGTGGGCAATGTTAGAAATGTCATGAGAAACAAGAATTATGTAAAAGGATTGATGTAAATCATTGTTTCTAAGAGAAAGTGAGACAGGAATGCAAAAAAGCGTTGTTTTTGTACGGCAATGAAGAAATGACTATGTTTTGCAATTTCTCCTGCTCAGAAAGACTTAGAAAGTTGATAATTGTGGGCAATGTTAGAAATGTTATGAGAAACAAGAATTATGTAAAAGGATTGATGTAAATCATTGTTTACAAGAGAAAGTGAGACAGGAATGCAAAAAAGCGTTGTTTTTGTACGGCAATGAAGAAATGACTATGTTTTGCGATTTCTCCTGCTCAGAAAGACTTAGAAAGTTGATAATTGTGGGCAATGTTAGAAATGTCATGAGAAACAAGAATTATGTAAAAGGATTGATGTAAATCATTGTTTCTAAGAGAAAGTGAGACAGGAATGCAAAAAAGTGTTGTTTTTGGACGGCAATGAAGAAATGACTATGTTTTGCGATTTCTCGTGCTCAGAAAGACTTAGAAAGTTGATAATTGTGGGCAATGTTAGAAATGTCATGAGAAACAAGAATTATGTAAAAGGATTGATGTAAATCATTGTTTCTAAGAGAAAGTGAGACAGGAATGCAAAAAAGCGTTGTTTTTGGACGGCAATGAAGAAATGACTATGTTTTGCGATTTCTCGTGCTCAGAAAGACTGAGAAAGTTTATAATTGTGGGCAATGTTAGAAATGTCATGAGAAACAAGAATTATGTAAAAGGATTGATGTAAATCATTGTTTACAAGAGAAAGTGAGACAGGAATGCAAAAAAGCGTTGTTTTTGTACGGCAATGAAGAAATGACTATGTTTTGCGATTTCTCCTGCTCAGAAAGACTTAGAAAGTTGATAATTGTGGGCAAAGTTAGAAATGTCATGAGAAACAAGAATTATGTAAAAGGATTGATGAAAATCATTGTTTGTAAGAGAAAGTGAGACAGGAATGCAAAAAAGCGTTGTTTTTGGACGGCAATGAAGAAATGACTATGTTTTGCGATTTCTCCTGCTCAGAAAGACTTAGAAAGTTGATAATTGTGGGCAATGTTAGAAATGTCATGAGAAACAAGAATTATGTAAAAGGATTGATGTAAATCATTGTTTCTAAGAGAAAGTGAGACAGGAATGCAAAAAAGCGTTGTTTTTGGACGGCAATGAAGAAATGACTATGTTTTGCAATTTCTCCTGCTCAGAAAGACTTAGAAAGTTGATAATTGTGGTCAATGTTAGAAATGTCATGAGAAACAAGAATTATGTGAAAGGATTGATGTAAATCATTGTTTCTAAGAGAAACTGAGACAGGAATGCAAAAAAGCGTTGTTTTTGTACGGCAATGAAGAAATGACTATGTTTTGCGATTTCTCCTGCTCAGAAAGACTTAGAAAGTTGATAATTGTGGGCAATGTTAGAAATGTCATGAGAAACAAGAATTATGTAAAAGGATTGATGTAAATCATTGTTTCTAAGAGAAAGTGAGACAGGAATGCAAAAAAGCGTTGTTTTTGGACGGCAATGAAGAAATGACTATGTTTTACGATTTCTAGTGCTCAGAAAGACTTAGAAAGTTGATAATTGTGGGCAAAGTTAGAAATGTCATGAGAAACAAGAATTATGTAAAAGGATTGATGAAAATCATTGTTTGTAAGAGAAAGTGAGACAGGAATGCAAAAAAGCGTTGTTTTTGGACGGCAATGAAGAAATGACTATGTTTTGCGATTTCTCCTGCTCAGAAAGACTTAGAAAGTTGATAATTGTGGGCAATGTTAGAAATGTCATGAGAAACAAGAATTATGTAAAAGGATTGATGTAAATCATTGTTTCTAAGAGAAAGTGAGACAGGAATGCAAAAAAGCGTTGTTTTTGGACGGCAATGAAGAAATGACTATGTTTTGCAATTTCTCCTGCTCAGAAAGACTTAGAAAGTTGATAATTGTGGTCAATGTTAGAAATGTTATGAGAAACAAGAATTATGTGAAAGGATTGATGTAAATCATTGTTTCTAAGAGAAACTGAGACAGGAATGCAAAAAAGCGTTGTTTTTGTACGGCAATGAAGAAATGACTATGTTTTGCGATTTCTCCTGCTCAGAAAGACTTAGAAAGTTGATAATTGTGGACAATGTTAGAAATGTCATGAGAAACAAGAATTATGTAAAAGGATTGATGTAAATCATTGTTTCTAAGAGAAAGTGAGACAGGAATGCAAAAAAGCGTTGTTTTTGGACGGCAATGAAGAAATGACTATGGTTTACGATTTCTCGTGCTCAGAAAGACTTAGAAAGTTGATAATTGTGGGCAATGTTGAAATGTCAGGAGAAACAAGAATTATGTAAAAGGATTGATGAAAATCATTGTTTGTAAGAGAAAGTGAGACAGGAATACAAAAAAGCGTTGTTTTTGGACGGCAATGAAGAAATGACTATGTTTTGCAATTTCTCCTGCTCAGAAAGACTTAGAAAGTTGATAATTGTGGGCAATGTTAGAAATGTCATGAGAAACAAGAATTATGTGAAAGGATTGATGTAAATCATTGTTTCTAAGAGAAAGTGAGACAGGAATGCAAAAAAGAGTTGTTTTTGGACGGCAATGAAGAAATGACTATGTTTTACGATTTCTCGTGCTCAGAAAGACTTAGAAAGTTGATAATTGTGGGCAATGTTGAAATGTCATGAGAAACAAGAATTATGTAAAAGGATTGATGAAAATCATTGTTTGTAAGAGAAAGTGAGACAGGAATACAAAAAAGCGTTGTTTTTGGACGGCAATGAAGAAATGACTATGTTTTGCAATTTCTCCTGCTCAGAAAGACTTAGAAAGTTGATAATTGTGGGCAATGTTAGAAATGTCATGAGAAACAAGAATTATGTGAAAGGATTGATGTAAATCATTGTTTCTAAGAGAAAGTGAGACAGGAATGCAAAAAAGCGTTGTTTTTGTACGGCAATGAAGAAATGACTATGTTTTGCGATTTCTCCTGCTCAGAAAGACTTAGAAAGTTGATAATTGTGGGCAATGTTAGAAATGTTATGAGAAACAAGAATTATGTAAAAGGATTGATGTAAATCATTGTTTCTAAGAGAAAGTGAGACAGGAATGCAAAAAAGCGTTGTTTTTGGACGGCAATGAAGAAATGACTATGGTTTACGATTTCTCGTGCTCAGAAAGACTTAGAAAGTTGATAATTGTGGGCAAAGTTAGAAATGTCATGAGAAACAAGAATTATGTAAAAGGATTGATGAAAATCATTGTTTGTAAGAGAAAGTGAGACAGGAATGCAAAAAAGCGTTGTTTTTGGACGGCAATGAAGAAATGACTATGTTTTGCGATTTCTCGTGCTCAGAAAGACTTAGAAAGTTGATAATTGTGGGCAATGTTAGAAATGTCATGAGAAACAAGAATTATGTAAAAGGATTGATGTAAATCATTGTTTCTAAGAGAAAGTGAGACAGGAATGCAAAAAAGCGTTGTTTTTGGACGGCAATGAAGAAATGACTATGTTTTGCGATTTCTCGTGCTCAGAAAGACTGAGAAAGTTTATAATTGTGGGCAATGTTAGAAATGTCATGAGAAACAAGAATTATGTAAAAGGATTGATGTAAATCATTGTTTACAAGAGAAAGTGAGACAGGAATGCAAAAAAGCGTTGTTTTTGTACGGCAATGAAGAAATGACTATGTTTTGCAATTTCTCCTGCTCAGAAAGACTTAGAAAGTTGATAATTGTGGGCAATGTTAGAAATGTCATGAGAAGCAAGAATTATGTAAAAGGATTGATGTAAATCATTGTTTCTAAGAGAAAGTGAGACAGGAATGCAAAAAAGCGTTGTTTTTGTACGGCAATGTAGAAATGACTATGTTTTGCGATTTCTCCTGCTCAGAAAGACTTAGAAAGTTGATAATTGTGGGCAATGTTAGAAATGTCATGAGAAACAAGAATTATGTAAAAGGATTGATGTAAATCATTGTTTACAAGAGAAAGTGAGACAGGAATGCAAAAAAGCGTTGTTTTTGTACGGCAATGAAGAAATGACTATGTTTTGCGATTTCTCCTGCTCAGAAAGACTTAGAAAGTTGATAATTGTGGGCAATGTTAGAAATGTCATGAGAAACAAGAATTATGTAAAAGGATTGATGTAAATCATTGTTTCTAAGAGAAAGTGAGACAGGAATGCAAAAAAGCGTTGTTTTTGGACGGCAATGAAGAAATGACTATGTTTTACGATTTCTCGTGCTCAGAAAGACTTAGAAAGTTGATAATTGTGGGCAAAGTTAGAAATGTCATGAGAAACAAGAATTATGTAAAAGGATTGATGAAAATCATTGTTTGTAAGAGAAAGTGAGACAGGAATGCAAAAAAGCGTTGTTTTTGGACGGCAATGAAGAAATGACTATGTTTTGCGATTTCTCGTGCTCAGAAAGACTGAGAAAGTTGATAATTGTGGGCAATGTTAGAAATGTCATGAGAAACAAGAATTATGTAAAAGGATTGATGTAAATCATTGTTTACAAGAGAAAGTGAGACAGGAATGCAAAAAAGCGTTGTTTTTGTACGGCAATGAAGAAATGACTATGTTTTGCAATTTCTCCTGCTCAGAAAGACTTAGAAAGTTGATAATTGTGGGCAATGTTAGAAATGTCATGAGAAACAAGAATTATGTAAAAGGATTGATGTAAATCATTGTTTCTAAGAGAAAGTGAGACAGGAATGCAAAAAAGCGTTGTTTTTGGACGGCAATGAAGAAATGACTATGTTTTGCGATTTCTCCTGCTCAGAAAGACTTAGAAAGTTGATAATTGTGGGCAATGTTAGAAATGTCATGAGAAACAAGAATTATGTAAAAGGATTGATGTAAATCATTGTTTGTAAGAGAAAGTGAGACAGGAATGCAAAAAAGCGTTGTTTTTGTACGGCAATGAAGAAATGACTATGTTTTGCGATTTCTCCTGCTCAGAAAGACTTAGAAAGTTGATAATTGTGGGCAATGTTAGAAATGTCATGAGAAACAAGAATTATGTAAAAGGATTGATGTAAATCATTGTTTACAAGAGAAAGTGAGACAGGAATGCAAAAAAGCGTTGTTTTTGTACGGCAATGAAGAAATGACTATGTTTTGCGATTTCTCCTGCTCAGAAAGACTTAGAAAGTTGATAATTGTGGGCAATGTTAGAAATGTCATGAGAAACAAGAATTATGTAAAAGGATTGATGTAAATCATTGTTTCTAAGAGAAAGTGAGACAGGAATGCAAAAAAGCGTTGTTTTTGGACGGCAATGAAGAAATGACTATGTTTTGCGATTTCTCGTGCTCAGAAAGACTTAGAAAGTTGATAATTGTGGGCAATGTTAGAAATGTCATGAGAAACAAGAATTATGTAAAAGGATTGATGTAAATCATTGTTTCTAAGAGAAAGTGAGACAGGAATGCAAAAAAGCGTTGTTTTTGGACGGCAATGAAGAAATGACTATGTTTTGCGATTTCTCGTGCTCAGAAAGACTGAGAAAGTTTATAATTGTGGGCAATGTTAGAAATGTCATGAGAAACAAGAATTATGTAAAAGGATTGATGTAAATCATTGTTTACAAGAGAAAGTGAGACAGGAATGCAAAAAAGTGTTGTTTTTGTACGGCAATGAAGAAATGACTATGTTTTGCAATTTCTCCTGCTCAGAAAGACTTAGAAAGTTGATAATTGTGGGCAATGTTAGAAATGTCATGAGAAGCAAGAATTATGTAAAAGGATTGATGTAAATCATTGTTTCTAAGAGAAAGTGAGACAGGAATGCAAAAAAAACGTTGTTTTTGTACGGCAATGAAGAAATGACTATGTTTTGCGATTTCTCCTGCTCAGAAAGACTTAGAAAGTTGATAATTGTGGGCAATGTTAGAAATGTCATGAGAAACAAGAATTATGTAAAAGGATTGATGTAAATCATTGTTTACAAGAGAAAGTGAGACAGGAATGCAAAAAAGCATTGTTTTTGTACGGCAATGAAGAAATGACTATGTTTTGCGATTTCTCCTGCTCAGAAAGACTTAGAAAGTTGATAATTGTGGGCAATGTTAGAAATGTCATGAGAAACAAGAATTATGTAAAAGTATTGATGTAAATCATTGTTTCTAAGAGAAAGTGAGACAGGAATGCAAAAAAGCGTTGTTTTTGGACGGCAATGAAGAAATGACTATGTTTTACGATTTCTCGTGCTCAGAAAGACTTAGAAAGTTGATAATTGTGGGCAATGTTAGAAATGTCATGAGAAACAAGAATTATGTAAAAGGATTGATGAAAATCATTGTTTGTAAGAGAAAGTGAGACAGGAATGCAAAAAAGCGTTGTTTTTGGACGGCAATGAAGAAATGACTATGTTTTGCGATTTCTCCTGCTCAGAAAGACTTAGAAAGTTGATAATTGTGGGCAATCTTAGAAATGTCATGAGAAACAAGAATTATGTAAAAGGATTGATGTAAATCATTGTTTCTAAGAGAAAGTGAGACAGGAATGCAAAAAAGCGTTGTTTTTGGACGGCAATGAAGAAATGACTATGTTTTGCGATTTCTCCTGCTCAGAAAGACTTAGAAAGTTGATAATTGTGGGCAATGTTAGAAATGTCATGAGAAACAAGAATTATGTAAAAGGATTGATGTAAATCATTGTTTCTAAGAGAAAGTGAGACAGGAATGCAAAAAAGCGTTGTTTTTGGACGGCAATGAAGAAATGACTATGTTTTGCGATTTCTCGTGCTCAGAAAGACTGAGAAAGTTGATAATTGTGGGCAATGTTAGAAATGTCATGAGAAACAAGAATTATGTAAAAGGATTGATGTAAATCATTGTTTACAAGAGAAAGTGAGACAGGAATGCAAAAAAGCGTTGTTTTTGTACGGCAATGAAGAAATGACTATGTTTTGCAATTTCTCCTGCTCAGAAAGACTTAGAAAGTTGATAATTGTGGGCAATGTTAGAAATGTCATGAGAAACAAGAATTATGTAAAAGGATTGATGTAAATCATTGTTTCTAAGAGAAAGTGAGACAGGAATGCAAAAAAGCGTTGTTTTTGGACGGCAATGAAGAAATGACTATGTTTTGCGATTTCTCCTGTTCAGAAAGACTTAGAAAGTTGATAATTGTGGGCAATGTTAGAAATGTCATGAGAAACAAGAATTATGTAAAAGGATTGATGTAAATCATTGTTTGTAAGAGAAAGTGAGACAGGAATGCAAAAAAGCGTTGTTTTTGTACGGCAATGAAGAAATGACTATGTTTTGCGATTTCTCCTGCTCAGAAAGACTTAGAAAGTTGATAATTGTGGGCAATGTTAGAAATGTCATGAGAAACAAGAATTATGTAAAAGGATTGATGTAAATCATTGTTTACAAGAGAAAGTGAGACAGGAATGCAAAAAAGCGTTGTTTTTGTACGGCAATGAAGAAATGACTATGTTTTGCGATTTCTCCTGCTCAGAAAGACTTAGAAAGTTGATAATTGTGGGCAATGTTAGAAATGTCATGAGAAACAAGAATTATGTAAAAGGATTGATGTAAATCATTGTTTCTAAGAGAAAGTGAGACAGGAATGCAAAAAAGCGTTGTTTTTGGACGGCAATGAAGAAATGACTATGTTTTACGATTTCTCGTGCTCAGAAAGACTTAGAAAGTTGATAATTGTGGGCAAAGTTAGAAATGTCATGAGAAACAAGAATTATGTAAAAGGATTGATGAAAATCATTGTTTGTAAGAGAAAGTGAGACAGGAATGCAAAAAAACGTAGTTTTTGGACGGCAATGAAGAAATGACTATGTTTTGCGATTTGTCCTGCTCAGAAAGACTTAGAAAGTTGATAATTGTGGGCAATGTTAGAAATGTCATGAGAAACAAGAATTATGTAAAAGGATTGATGTAAATCATTGTTTCTAAGAGAAAGTGAGACAGGAATGCAAAAAAGCGTTGTTTTTGGACGGCAATGAAGAAATGACTATGTTTTGCGATTTCTCCTGCTCAGAAAGACTTAGAAAGTTGATAATTGTGGGCAATGTTAGAAATGTCATGAGAAACAAGAATTATGTAAAAGGATTGATGTAAATCATTGTTTCTAAGAGAAAGTGAGACAGGAATGCAAAAAAGCGTTGTTTTTGGACGGCAATGAAGAAATGACTATGTTTTGCGATTTCTCGTGCTCAGAAAGACTTAGAAAGTTGATAATTGTGGGCAATGTTAGAAATGTCATGAGAAACAAGAATTATGTAAAAGGATTGATGTAAATCATTGTTTCTAAGAGAAAGTGAGACAGGAATGCAAAAAAGCGTTGTTTTTGGACGGCAATGAAGAAATGACTATGTTTTGCGATTTCTCGTGCTCAGAAAGTCTGAGAAAGTTGATAATTGTGGGCAATGTTAGAAATGTCATGAGAAACAAGAATTATGTAAAAGGATTGATGTAAATCATTGTTTACAAGAGAAAGTGAGACAGGAATGCAAAAAAGCGTTGTTTTTGTACGGCAATGAAGAAATGACTATGTTTTGCAATTTCTCCTGCTCAGAAAGACTTAGAAAGTTGATAATTGTGGGCAATGTTAGAAATGTCATGAGAAACAAGAATTATGTAAAAGGATTGATGTAAATCATTGTTTCTAAGAGAAAGTGAGACAGGAATGCAAAAAAGCGTTGTTTTTGGACGGCAATGAAGAAATGACTATGTTTTGCGATTTCTCCTGCTCAGAAAGACTTAGAAAGTTGATAATTGTGGGCAATGTTAGAAATGTCATGAGAAACAAGAATTATGTAAAAGGATTGATGTAAATCATTGTTTCTAAGAGAAAGTGAGACAGGAATGCAAAAAAGCATTGTTTTTGTACGGCAATGAAGAAATGACTATGTTTTGCGATTTCTCCTGCTCAGAAAGACTTAGAAAGTCTATAATTGTAGGCAATGTTAGAAATGTCATGAGAAACAAGAATTATGTAAAAGGATTGATGGAAATCATTGTTTACAAGAGAAAGTGAGACAGGAATGCAAAAAAGCGTTGTTTTTGTACGGCAATGAAGAAATGACTATGTTTTGCGATTTCTCCTGCTCAGAAAGACTTAGAAAGTTGATAATTGTGGGCAATGTTAGAAATGTCATGAGAAACAAGAATTATGTAAAAGGATTGATGTAAATCATTGTTTACAAGAGAAAGTGAGACAGGAATGCAAAAAAGCGTTGTTTTTGTACGGCAATGAAGAAATGACTATGTTTTGCAATTTCTCCTGCTCAGAAAGACTTAGAAAGTTGATAATTGTGGGCAATGTTAGAAATGTCATGAGAAGCAAGAATTATGTAAAAGGATTGATGTAAATCATTGTTTCTAAGAGAAAGTGAGACAGGAATGCAAAAAAGCGTTGTTTTTGTACGGCAATGAAGAAATGACTATGTTTTGCGATTTCTCCTGCTCAGAAAGACTTAGAAAGTTGATAATTGTGGGCAATGTTAGAAATGTCATGAGAAACAAGAATTATGTAAAAGGATTGATGTAAATCATTGTTTACAAGAGAAAGTGAGACAGGAATGCAAAAAAGCGTTGTTTTTGTACGGCAATGAAGAAATGACTATGTTTTGCAATTTCTCCTGCTCAGAAAGACTTAGAAAGTTGATAATTGTGGGCAATGTTAGAAATGTCATGAGAAGCAAGAATTATGTAAAAGGATTGATGTAAATCATTGTTTCTAAGAGAAAGTGAGACAGGAATGCAAAAAAGCGTTGTTTTTGTACGGCAATGAAGAAATGACTATGTTTTGCGATTTCTCCTGCTCAGAAAGACTTAGAAAGTTGATAATTGTGGGCAATGTTAGAAATGTCATGAGAAACAAGAATTATGTAAAAGGATTGATGTAAATCATTGTTTACAAGAGAAAGTGAGACAGGAATGCAAAAAAGCGTTGTTTTTGTACGGCAATGAAGAAATGACTATGTTTTGCGATTTCTCCTGCTCAGAAAGACTTAGAAAGTTGATAATTGTGGGCAATGTTAGAAATGTCATGAGAAACAAGAATTATGTAAAAGGATTGATGTAAATCATTGTTTCTAAGAGAAAGTGAGACAGGAATGCAAAAAAGCGTTGTTTTTGGACGGCAATGAAGAAATGACTATGTTTTACGATTTCTCGTGCTCAGAAAGACTTAGAAAGTTGATAATTGTGGGCAAAGTTAGAAATGTCATGAGAAACAAGAATTATGTAAAAGGATTGATGAAAATCATTGTTTGTAAGAGAAAGTGAGACAGGAATGCAAAAAAGCGTTGTTTTTGGACGGCAATGAAGAAATGACTATGTTTTGCGATTTCTCGTGCTCAGAAAGACTGAGAAAGTTGATAATTGTGGGCAATGTTAGAAATGTCATGAGAAACAAGAATTATGTAAAAGGATTGATGTAAATCATTGTTTACAAGAGAAAGTGAGACAGGAATGCAAAAAAGCGTTGTTTTTGTACGGCAATGAAGAAATGACTATGTTTTGCAATTTCTCCTGCTCAGAAAGACTTAGAAAGTTGATAATTGTGGGCAATGTTAGAAATGTCATGAGAAACAAGAATTATGTAAAAGGATTGATGTAAATCATTGTTTCTAAGAGAAAGTGAGACAGGAATGCAAAAAAGCGTTGTTTTTGGACGGCAATGAAGAAATGACTATGTTTTGCGATTTCTCCTGCTCAGAAAGACTTAGAAAGTTGATAATTGTGGGCAATGTTAGAAATGTCATGAGAAACAAGAATTATGTAAAAGGATTGATGTAAATCATTGTTTGTAAGAGAAAGTGAGACAGGAATGCAAAAAAGCGTTGTTTTTGTACGGCAATGAAGAAATGACTATGTTTTGCGATTTCTCCTGCTCAGAAAGACTTAGAAAGTTGATAATTGTGGGCAATGTTAGAAATGTCATGAGAAACAAGAATTATGTAAAAGGATTGATGTAAATCATTGTTTACAAGAGAAAGTGAGACAGGAATGCAAAAAAGCGTTGTTTTTGTACGGCAATGAAGAAATGACTATGTTTTGCGATTTCTCCTGCTCAGAAAGACTTAGAAAGTTGATAATTGTGGGCAATGTTAGAAATGTCATGAGAAACAAGAATTATGTAAAAGGATTGATGTAAATCATTGTTTCTAAGAGAAAGTGAGACAGGAATGCAAAAAAGCGTTGTTTTTGGACGGCAATGAAGAAATGACTATGTTTTGCGATTTCTCGTGCTCAGAAAGACTTAGAAAGTTGATAATTGTGGGCAATGTTAGAAATGTCATGAGAAACAAGAATTATGTAAAAGGATTGATGTAAATCATTGTTTCTAAGAGAAAGTGAGACAGGAATGCAAAAAAGCGTTGTTTTTGGACGGCAATGAAGAAATGACTATGTTTTGCGATTTCTCGTGCTCAGAAAGACTGAGAAAGTTTATAATTGTGGGCAATGTTAGAAATGTCATGAGAAACAAGAATTATGTAAAAGGATTGATGTAAATCATTGTTTACAAGAGAAAGTGAGACAGGAATGCAAAAAAGTGTTGTTTTTGTACGGCAATGAAGAAATGACTATGTTTTGCAATTTCTCCTGCTCAGAAAGACTTAGAAAGTTGATAATTGTGGGCAATGTTAGAAATGTCATGAGAAGCAAGAATTATGTAAAAGGATTGATGTAAATCATTGTTTCTAAGAGAAAGTGAGACAGGAATGCAAAAAAACGTTGTTTTTGTACGGCAATGAAGAAATGACTATGTTTTGCGATTTCTCCTGCTCAGAAAGACTTAGAAAGTTGATAATTGTGGGCAATGTTAGAAATGTCATGAGAAACAAGAATTATGTAAAAGGATTGATGTAAATCATTGTTTACAAGAGAAAGTGAGACAGGAATGCAAAAAAGCGTTGTTTTTGTACGGCAATGAAGAAATGACTATGTTTTGCGATTTCTCCTGCTCAGAAAGACTTAGAAAGTTGATAATTGTGGGCAATGTTAGAAATGTCATGAGAAACAAGAATTATGTAAAAGTATTGATGTAAATCATTGTTTCTAAGAGAAAGTGAGACAGGAATGCAAAAAAGCGTTGTTTTTGGACGGCAATGAAGAAATGACTATGTTTTACGATTTCTCGTGCTCAGAAAGACTTAGAAAGTTGATAATTGTGGGCAATGTTAGAAATGTCATGAGAAACAAGAATTATGTAAAAGGATTGATGAAAATCATTGTTTGTAAGAGAAAGTGAGACAGGAATGCAAAAAAGCGTTGTTTTTGGACGGCAATGAAGAAATGACTATGTTTTGCGATTTCTCCTGCTCAGAAAGACTTAGAAAGTTGATAATTGTGGGCAATCTTAGAAATGTCATGAGAAACAAGAATTATGTAAAAGGATTGATGTAAATCATTGTTTCTAAGAGAAAGTGAGACAGGAATGCAAAAAAGCGTTGTTTTTGGACGGCAATGAAGAAATGACTATGTTTTGCGATTTCTCCTGCTCAGAAAGACTTAGAAAGTTGATAATTGTGGGCAATGTTAGAAATGTCATGAGAAACAAGAATTATGTAAAAGGATTGATGTAAATCATTGTTTCTAAGAGAAAGTGAGACAGGAATGCAAAAAAGCGTTGTTTTTGGACGGCAATGAAGAAATGACTATGTTTTGCGATTTCTCGTGCTCAGAAAGACTGAGAAAGTTGATAATTGTGGGCAATGTTAGAAATGTCATGAGAAACAAGAATTATGTAAAAGGATTGATGTAAATCATTGTTTACAAGAGAAAGTGAGACAGGAATGCAAAAAAGCGTTGTTTTTGTACGGCAATGAAGAAATGACTATGTTTTGCAATTTCTCCTGCTCAGAAAGACTTAGAAAGTTGATAATTGTGGGCAATGTTAGAAATGTCATGAGAAACAAGAATTATGTAAAAGGATTGATGTAAATCATTGTTTCTAAGAGAAAGTGAGACAGGAATGCAAAAAAGCGTTGTTTTTGGACGGCAATGAAGAAATGACTATGTTTTGCGATTTCTCCTGTTCAGAAAGACTTAGAAAGTTGATAATTGTGGGCAATGTTAGAAATGTCATGAGAAACAAGAATTATGTAAAAGGATTGATGTAAATCATTGTTTGTAAGAGAAAGTGAGACAGGAATGCAAAAAAGCGTTGTTTTTGTACGGCAATGAAGAAATGACTATGTTTTGCGATTTCTCCTGCTCAGAAAGACTTAGAAAGTTGATAATTGTGGGCAATGTTAGAAATGTCATGAGAAACAAGAATTATGTAAAAGGATTGATGTAAATCATTGTTTACAAGAGAAAGTGAGACAGGAATGCAAAAAAGCGTTGTTTTTGTACGGCAATGAAGAAATGACTATGTTTTGCGATTTCTCCTGCTCAGAAAGACTTAGAAAGTTGATAATTGTGGGCAATGTTAGAAATGTCATGAGAAACAAGAATTATGTAAAAGGATTGATGTAAATCATTGTTTCTAAGAGAAAGTGAGACAGGAATGCAAAAAAGCGTTGTTTTTGGACGGCAATGAAGAAATGACTATGTTTTACGATTTCTCGTGCTCAGAAAGACTTAGAAAGTTGATAATTGTGGGCAAAGTTAGAAATGTCATGAGAAACAAGAATTATGTAAAAGGATTGATGAAAATCATTGTTTGTAAGAGAAAGTGAGACAGGAATGCAAAAAAACGTAGTTTTTGGACGGCAATGAAGAAATGACTATGTTTTGCGATTTGTCCTGCTCAGAAAGACTTAGAAAGTTGATAATTGTGGGCAATGTTAGAAATGTCATGAGAAACAAGAATTATGTAAAAGGATTGATGTAAATCATTGTTTCTAAGAGAAAGTGAGACAGGAATGCAAAAAAGCGTTGTTTTTGGACGGCAATGAAGAAATGACTATGTTTTGCGATTTCTCCTGCTCAGAAAGACTTAGAAAGTTGATAATTGTGGGCAATGTTAGAAATGTCATGAGAAACAAGAATTATGTAAAAGGATTGATGTAAATCATTGTTTCTAAGAGAAAGTGAGACAGGAATGCAAAAAAGCGTTGTTTTTGGACGGCAATGAAGAAATGACTATGTTTTGCGATTTCTCGTGCTCAGAAAGACTTAGAAAGTTGATAATTGTGGGCAATGTTAGAAATGTCATGAGAAACAAGAATTATGTAAAAGGATTGATGTAAATCATTGTTTCTAAGAGAAAGTGAGACAGGAATGCAAAAAAGCGTTGTTTTTGGACGGCAATGAAGAAATGACTATGTTTTGCGATTTCTCGTGCTCAGAAAGTCTGAGAAAGTTGATAATTGTGGGCAATGTTAGAAATGTCATGAGAAACAAGAATTATGTAAAAGGATTGATGTAAATCATTGTTTACAAGAGAAAGTGAGACAGGAATGCAAAAAAGCGTTGTTTTTGTACGGCAATGAAGAAATGACTATGTTTTGCAATTTCTCCTGCTCAGAAAGACTTAGAAAGTTGATAATTGTGGGCAATGTTAGAAATGTCATGAGAAACAAGAATTATGTAAAAGGATTGATGTAAATCATTGTTTCTAAGAGAAAGTGAGACAGGAATGCAAAAAAGCGTTGTTTTTGGACGGCAATGAAGAAATGACTATGTTTTGCGATTTCTCCTGCTCAGAAAGACTTAGAAAGTTGATAATTGTGGGCAATGTTAGAAATGTCATGAGAAACAAGAATTATGTAAAAGGATTGATGTAAATCATTGTTTCTAAGAGAAAGTGAGACAGGAATGCAAAAAAGCATTGTTTTTGTACGGCAATGAAGAAATGACTATGTTTTGCGATTTCTCCTGCTCAGAAAGACTTAGAAAGTCTATAATTGTAGGCAATGTTAGAAATGTCATGAGAAACAAGAATTATGTAAAAGGATTGATGGAAATCATTGTTTACAAGAGAAAGTGAGACAGGAATGCAAAAAAGCGTTGTTTTTGTACGGCAATGAAGAAATGACTATGTTTTGCGATTTCTCCTGCTCAGAAAGACTTAGAAAGTTGATAATTGTGGGCAATGTTAGAAATGTCATGAGAAACAAGAATTATGTAAAAGGATTGATGTAAATCATTGTTTACAAGAGAAAGTGAGACAGGAATGCAAAAAAGCGTTGTTTTTGTACGGCAATGAAGAAATGACTATGTTTTGCAATTTCTCCTGCTCAGAAAGACTTAGAAAGTTGATAATTGTGGGCAATGTTAGAAATGTCATGAGAAGCAAGAATTATGTAAAAGGATTGATGTAAATCATTGTTTCTAAGAGAAAGTGAGACAGGAATGCAAAAAAGCGTTGTTTTTGTACGGCAATGAAGAAATGACTATGTTTTGCGATTTCTCCTGCTCAGAAAGACTTAGAAAGTTGATAATTGTGGGCAATGTTAGAAATGTCATGAGAAACAAGAATTATGTAAAAGGATTGATGTAAATCATTGTTTACAAGAGAAAGTGAGACAGGAATGCAAAAAAGCGTTGTTTTTGTACGGCAATTAAGAAATGACTATGTTTTGCGATTTCTCCTGCTCAGAAAGACTTAGAAAGTTGATAATTGTGGGCAATGTTAGAAATGTCATGAGAAACAAGAATTATGTAAAAGGATTGATGTAAATCATTGTTTCTAAGAGAAAGTGAGACAGGAATGCAAAAAAGCGTTGTTTTTGTACGGCAATGAAGAAATGACTATGTTTTGCGATTTCTCCTGCTCAGAAAGACTTAGAAAGTTGATAATTGTGGGCAATGTTAGAAATGTCATGAGAAACAAGAATTATGTAAAAGGATTGATGTAAATCATTGTTTCTAAGAGAAAGTGAGACAGGAATGCAAAAAAGCGTTGTTTTTGGACGGCAATGAAGAAATGACTATGTTTTACGATTTCTCGTGCTCAGAAAGACTTAGAAAGTTGATAATTGTGGGCAATGTTAGAAATGTCATGAGAAACAAGAATTATGTAAAAGGATTGATGAAAATCATTGTTTGTAAGAGAAAGTGAGACAGGAATGCAAAAAAGCGTTGTTTTTGGACGGTAATGAAGAAATGACTATGTTTTGCGATTTCTCCTGCTCAGAAAGACTTAGAAAGTTGATAATTGTGGGCAATGTTAGAAATGTCATGAGAAACAAGAATTATGTAAAAGGATTGATGTAAATCATTGTTTCTAAGAGAAAGTGAGACAGGAATGCAAAAAGCGTTGTTTTTGGACGGCAATGAAGAAATGACTATGTTTTGCGATTTCTCCTGCTCAGAAAGACTTAGAAAGTTGATAATTGTGGGCAATGTTAGAAATGTCATGAGAAACAAGAATTATGTAGAAGGATTGATGTAAATCATTGTTTCTAAGAGAAAGTGAGACAGGAATGCAAAAAAGCGTTGTTTTTGGACGGCAATGAAGAAATGACTATGTTTTACGATTTCTCGTGCTCAGAAAGACTTAGAAAGTTGATAATTGTGGGCAAAGTTAGAAATGTCATGAGAAACAAGAATTATGTAAAAGGATTGATGAAAATCATTGTTTGTAAGAGAAAGTGAGACAGGAATGCAAAAAAGCGTTGTTTTTGGACGGCAATGAAGAAATGACTATGTTTTGCGATTTCTCCTGCTCAGAAAGACTTAGAAAGTTGATAATTGTGGGCAATGTTAGAAATGTCATGAGAAGCAAGAATTATGTAAAAGGATTGATGTAAATCATTGTTTCTAAGAGAAAGTGAGACAGGAATGCAAAAAAGCGTTGTTTTTGTACGGCAATGAAGAAATGACTATGTTTTGCGATTTCTCCTGCTCAGAAAGACTTAGAAAGTTGATAATTGTGGGCAATGTTAGAAATGTTATGAGAAACAAGAATTATGTAAAAGGATTGATGTAAATCATTGTTTACAAGAGAAAGTGAGACAGGAATGCAAAAAAGCGTTGTTTTTGTACGGCAATGAAGAAATGACTATGTTTTGCGATTTCTCGTGCTCAGAAAGACTTAGAAAGTTGATAATTGTGGGCAATGTTAGAAATGTCATGAGAAACAAGAATTATGTAAAAGGATTGATGTAAATCATTGTTTCTAAGAGAAAGTGAGACAGGAATGCAAAAAAGCGTTGTTTTTGTACGGCAATGAAGAAATGACTATGTTTTGCGATTTCTCCTGCTCAGAAAGACTTAGAAAGTTGATAATTGTGGGCAATGTTAGAAATGTCATGAGAAACAAGAATTATGTAAAAGGATTGATGTAAATCATTGTTTCTAAGAGAAAGTGAGACAGGAATGCAAAAAAGGGTTGTTTTTGTACGGCAATGAAGAAATGACTATGTTTTGCGATTTCTCCTGCTCAGAAAGACTTAGAAAGTTGATAATTGTGGGCAATGTTAGAAATGTCATGAGAAACAAGAATTATGTAAAAGTATTGATGTAAATCATTGTTTCTAAGAGAAAGTGAGACAGGAATGCAAAAAAGCGTTGTTTTTGGACGGCAATGAAGAAATGACTATGTTTTACGATTTCTCGTGCTCAAAAAGACTTAGAAAGTTGATAATTGTGGGCAATGTTAGAAATGTCATGAGAAACAAGAATTATGTAAAAGGATTGATGAAAATCATTGTTTGTAAGAGAAAGTGAGACAGGAATGCAAAAAAGCGTTGTTTTTGGACGGCAATGAAGAAATGACTATGTTTTGCGATTTCTCCTGCTCAGAAAGACTTAGAAAGTTGATAATTGTGGGCAATGTTAGAAATGTCATGAGAAACAAGAATTATGTAAAAGGATTGATGTAAATCATTGTTTGTAAGAGAAAGTGAGACAGGAATGCAAAAAAGCGTTTTTTTGGACGGCAATGAAGAAATGACTATGTTTTGCGATTTCTCCTGCTCAGAAAGACTTAGAAAGTTGATAATTGTGGGCAATGTTAGAAATGTCATGAGAAACAAGAATTATGTAAAAGGATTGATGTAAATCATTGTTTCTAAGAGAAAGTGAGACAGGAATGCAAAAAAGCGTTGTTTTTGGACGGCAATGAAGATATGACTATGGTTTACGATTTCTCGTGCTCAGAAAGACTTAGAAAGTTGATAATTGTGGGCAAAGTTAGAAATGTCATGAGAAACAAGAATTATGTAAAAGGATTGATGAAAATCATTGTTTGTAAGAGAAAGTGAGACAGGAATGCAAAAAAGCGTTGTTTTTGGACGGCAATGAAGAAATGACTATGTTTTGCAATTTCTCCTGCTCAGAAAGACTTAGAAAGTTGATAATTGTGGGCAATGTTAGAAATGTCATGAGAAACAAGAATTATGTAAAAGAATTGATGTAAATCATTGTTTCTAAGAGAAAGTGAGACAGGAATGCAAAAAAGCGTTGTTTTTGGACGGCAATGAATAAATGACTATGTTTTACGATTTCTCGTGCTCAGAAAGACTTAGAAAGTTGATAATTGTGGGCAATGTTGAAATGTCATGAGAAACAAGAATTATGTAAAAGGATTGATGAAAATCATTGTTTGTAAGAGAAAGTGAGACAGGAATACAAAAAAGCGTTGTTTTTGGACGGCAATGAAGAAATGACTATGTTTTGCAATTTCTCCTGCTCAGAAAGACTTAGAAAGTTGATAATTGTGGGCAATGTTAGAAATGTCATGAGAAACAAGAATTATGTGAAAGGATTGATGTAAATCATTGTTTCTAAGAGAAAGTGAGACAGGAATGCAAAAAAGAGTTGTTTTTGGACGGCAATGAAGAAATGACTATGTTTTACGATTTCTCGTGCTCAGAAAGACTTAGAAAGTTGATAATTGTGGGCAATGTTGAAATGTCATGAGAAACAAGAATTATGTAAAAGGATTGATGAAAATCATTGTTTGTAAGAGAAAGTGAGACAGGAATACAAAAAAGCGTTGTTTTTGGACGGCAATGAAGAAATGACTATGTTTTGCAATTTCTCCTGCTCAGAAAGACTTAGAAAGTTGATAATTGTGGGCAATGTTGAAATGTCATGAGAAACAAGAATTATGTAAAAGGATTGATGAAAATCATTGTTTGTAAGAGAAAGTGAGACAGGAATACAAAAAAGCGTTGTTTTTGGACGGCAATGAAGAAATGACTATGTTTTGCAATTTCTCCTGCACAGAAAGACTTAGAAAGTTGATAATTGTGGGCAATGTTAGAAATGTCATGAGAAACAAGAATTATGTAAAAGGATTGATGTAAATCATTGTTTCTAAGAGAAAGTGAGACAGGAATGCAAAAAAGCGTTGTTTTTGTACGGCAATGAAGAAATGACTATGTTTTGCAATTTCTCCTGCTCAGAAAGACTTAGAAAGTTGATAATTGTGGGCAATGTTAGAAATGTTATGAGAAACAAGAATTATGTAAAAGGATTGATGTAAATCATTGTTTGTAAGAGAAAGTGAGACAGGAATGCAAAAAAGCGTTGTTTTTGGACGGCAATGAAGAAATGACTATGTTTTGCGATTTCTCGTGCTCAGAAAGACTTAGAAAGTTGATAATTGTGGGCAATGTTAGAAATGTCATGAGAAACAAGAATTATGTAAAAGGATTGATGTAAATCATTGTTTCTAAGAGAAAGTGAGACAGGAATGCAAAAAAGCGTTGTTTTTGGACGGCAATGAAGAAATGACTATGTTTTGCGATTTCTCGTGCTCAGAAAGACTGAGAAAGTTTATAATTGTGGGCAATGTTAGAAATGTCATGAGAAACAAGAATTATGTAAAAGGATTGATGAAAATCATTGTTTGTAATAGAAAGTGAGACAGGAATACAAAAAAGCGTTGTTTTTGGACGGCAATGAAGAAATGACTATGTTTTGCAATTTCTCCTGCTCAGAAAGACTTAGAAAGTTGATAATTGTGGGCAATGTTAGAAATGTCATGAGAAACAAGAATTATGTGAAAGGATTGATGTAAATCATTGTTTCTAAGAGAAAGTGAGACAGGAATGCAAAAAAGAGTTGTTTTTGGACGGCAATGAAGAAATGACTATGTTTTACGATTTCTCGTGCTCAGAAAGACTTAGAAAGTTGATAATTGTGGGCAATGTTGAAATGTCATGAGAAACAAGAATTATGTAAAAGGATTGATGAAAATCATTGTTTGTAAGAGAAAGTGAGACAGGAATACAAAAAAGCGTTGTTTTTGGACGGCAATGAAGAAATGACTATGTTTTGCAATTTCTCCTGCACAGAAAGACTTAGAAAGTTGATAATTGTGGGCAATGTTAGAAATGTCATGAGAAACAAGAATTATGTAAAAGGATTGATGTAAATCATTGTTTCTAAGAGAAAGTGAGACAGGAATGCAAAAAAGCGTTGTTTTTGTACGGCAATGAAGAAATGACTATGTTTTGCAATTTCTCCTGCTCAGAAAGACTTAGAAAGTTGATAATTGTGGGCAATGTTAGAAATGTTATGAGAAACAAGAATTATGTAAAAGGATTGATGTAAATCATTGTTTACAAGAGAAAGTGAGACAGGAATGCAAAAAAGCGTTGTTTTTGTACGGCAATGAAGAAATGACTATGTTTTGCGATTTCTCCTGCTCAGAAAGACTTAGAAAGTTGATAATTGTGGGCAATGTTAGAAATGTCATGAGAAACAAGAATTATGTAAAAGGATTGATGTAAATCATTGTTTCTAAGAGAAAGTGAGACAGGAATGCAAAAAAGTGTTGTTTTTGGACGGCAATGAAGAAATGACTATGGTTTACGATTTCTCGTGCTCAGAAAGACTTAGAAAGTTGATAATTGTGGGCAAAGTTAGAAATGTCATGAGAAACAAGAATTATGTAAAAGGATTGATGAAAATCATTGTTTGTAAGAGAAAGTGAGACAGGAATGCAAAAAAGCGTTGTTTTTGGACGGCAATGAAGAAATGACTATGTTTTGCGATTTCTCGTGCTCAGAAAGACTTAGAAAGTTGATAATTGTGGGCAATGTTAGAAATGTCATGAGAAACAAGAATTATGTAAAAGGATTGATGTAAATCATTGTTTCTAAGAGAAAGTGAGACAGGAATGCAAAAAAGCGTTGTTTTTGGACGGCAATGAAGAAATGACTATGTTTTGCGATTTCTCGTGCTCAGAAAGACTGAGAAAGTTTATAATTGTGGGCAATGTTAGAAATGTCATGAGAAACAAGAATTATGTAAAAGGATTGATGTAAATCATTGTTTACAAGAGAAAGTGAGACAGGAATGCAAAAAAGCGTTGTTTTTGTACGGCAATGAAGAAATGACTATGTTTTGCGATTTCTCCTGCTCAGAAAGACTTAGAAAGTTGATAATTGTGGGCAAAGTTAGAAATGTCATGAGAAACAAGAATTATGTAAAAGGATTGATGAAAATCATTGTTTGTAAGAGAAAGTGAGACAGGAATGCAAAAAAGCGTTGTTTTTGGACGGCAATGAAGAAATGACTATGTTTTGCGATTTCTCCTGCTCAGAAAGACTTAGAAAGTTGATAATTGTGGGCAATGTTAGAAATGTCATGAGAAACAAGAATTATGTAAAAGGATTGATGTAAATCATTGTTTCTAAGAGAAAGTGAGACAGGAATGCAAAAAAGCGTTGTTTTTGGACGGCAATGAAGAAATGACTATGTTTTGCAATTTCTCCTGCTCAGAAAGACTTAGAAAGTTGATAATTGTGGTCAATGTTAGAAATGTCATGAGAAACAAGAATTATGTGAAAGGATTGATGTAAATCATTGTTTCTAAGAGAAACTGAGACAGGAATGCAAAAAAGCGTTGTTTTTGTACGGCAATGAAGAAATGACTATGTTTTGCGATTTCTCCTGCTCAGAAAGACTTAGAAAGTTGATAATTGTGGGCAATGTTAGAAATGTCATGAGAAACAAGAATTATGTAAAAGGATTGATGTAAATCATTGTTTCTAAGAGAAAGTGAGACAGGAATGCAAAAAAGCGTTGTTTTTGGACGGCAATGAAGAAATGACTATGTTTTACGATTTCTAGTGCTCAGAAAGACTTAGAAAGTTGATAATTGTGGGCAAAGTTAGAAATGTCATGAGAAACAAGAATTATGTAAAAGGATTGATGAAAATCATTGTTTGTAAGAGAAAGTGAGACAGGAATGCAAAAAAGCGTTGTTTTTGGACGGCAATGAAGAAATGACTATGTTTTGCGATTTCTCCTGCTCAGAAAGACTTAGAAAGTTGATAATTGTGGGCAATGTTAGAAATGTCATGAGAAACAAGAATTATGTAAAAGGATTGATGTAAATCATTGTTTCTAAGAGAAAGTGAGACAGGAATGCAAAAAAGCGTTGTTTTTGGACGGCAATGAAGAAATGACTATGTTTTGCAATTTCTCCTGCTCAGAAAGACTTAGAAAGTTGATAATTGTGGTCAATGTTAGAAATGTTATGAGAAACAAGAATTATGTGAAAGGATTGATGTAAATCATTGTTTCTAAGAGAAACTGAGACAGGAATGCAAAAAAGCGTTGTTTTTGTACGGCAATGAAGAAATGACTATGTTTTGCGATTTCTCCTGCTCAGAAAGACTTAGAAAGTTGATAATTGTGGGCAATGTTAGAAATGTCATGAGAAACAAGAATTATGTAAAAGGATTGATGTAAATCATTGTTTCTAAGAGAAAGTGAGACAGGAATGCAAAAAAGCGTTGTTTTTGGACGGCAATGAAGAAATGACTATGGTTTACGATTTCTCGTGCTCAGAAAGACTTAGAAAGTTGATAATTGTGGGCAATGTTGAAATGTCAGGAGAAACAAGAATTATGTAAAAGGATTGATGAAAATCATTGTTTGTAAGAGAAAGTGAGACAGGAATACAAAAAAGCGTTGTTTTTGGACGGCAATGAAGAAATGACTATGTTTTGCAATTTCTCCTGCTCAGAAAGACTTAGAAAGTTGATAATTGTGGGCAATGTTAGAAATGTCATGAGAAACAAGAATTATGTGAAAGGATTGATGTAAATCATTGTTTCTAAGAGAAAGTGAGACAGGAATGCAAAAAAGAGTTGTTTTTGGACGGCAATGAAGAAATGACTATGTTTTACGATTTCTCGTGCTCAGAAAGACTTAGAAAGTTGATAATTGTGGGCAATGTTGAAATGTCATGAGAAACAAGAATTATGTAAAAGGATTGATGAAAATCATTGTTTGTAAGAGAAAGTGAGACAGGAATACAAAAAAGCGTTGTTTTTGGACGGCAATGAAGAAATGACTATGTTTTGCAATTTCTCCTGCTCAGAAAGACTTAGAAAGTTGATAATTGTGGGCAATGTTAGAAATGTCATGAGAAACAAGAATTATGTGAAAGGATTGATGTAAATCATTGTTTCTAAGAGAAAGTGAGACAGGAATGCAAAAAAGCGTTGTTTTTGTACGGCAATGAAGAAATGACTATGTTTTGCGATTTCTCCTGCTCAGAAAGACTTAGAAAGTTGATAATTGTGGGCAATGTTAGAAATGTTATGAGAAACAAGAATTATGTAAAAGGATTGATGTAAATCATTGTTTCTAAGAGAAAGTGAGACAGGAATGCAAAAAAGCGTTGTTTTTGGACGGCAATGAAGAAATGACTATGGTTTACGATTTCTCGTGCTCAGAAAGACTTAGAAAGTTGATAATTGTGGGCAAAGTTAGAAATGTCATGAGAAACAAGAATTATGTAAAAGGATTGATGAAAATCATTGTTTGTAAGAGAAAGTGAGACAGGAATGCAAAAAAGCGTTGTTTTTGGACGGCAATGAAGAAATGACTATGTTTTGCGATTTCTCGTGCTCAGAAAGACTTAGAAAGTTGATAATTGTGGGCAATGTTAGAAATGTCATGAGAAACAAGAATTATGTAAAAGGATTGATGTAAATCATTGTTTCTAAGAGAAAGTGAGACAGGAATGCAAAAAAGCGTTGTTTTTGGACGGCAATGAAGAAATGACTATGTTTTGCGATTTCTCGTGCTCAGAAAGACTGAGAAAGTTTATAATTGTGGGCAATGTTAGAAATGTCATGAGAAACAAGAATTATGTAAAAGGATTGATGTAAATCATTGTTTACAAGAGAAAGTGAGACAGGAATGCAAAAAAGCGTTGTTTTTGTACGGCAATGAAGAAATGACTATGTTTTGCAATTTCTCCTGCTCAGAAAGACTTAGAAAGTTGATAATTGTGGGCAATGTTAGAAATGTCATGAGAAGCAAGAATTATGTAAAAGGATTGATGTAAATCATTGTTTCTAAGAGAAAGTGAGACAGGAATGCAAAAAAGCGTTGTTTTTGTACGGCAATGAAGAAATGACTATGTTTTGCGATTTCTCCTGCTCAGAAAGACTTAGAAAGTTGATAATTGTGGGCAATGTTAGAAATGTCATGAGAAACAAGAATTATGTAAAAGGATAGATGTAAATCATTGTTTACAAGAGAAAGTGAGACAGGAATGCAAAAAAGCGTTGTTTTTGTACGGCAATGAAGAAATGACTATGTTTTGCGATTTCTCCTGCTCAGAAAGACTTAGAAAGTTGATAATTGTGGGCAATGTTAGAAATGTCATGAGAAACAAGAATTATGTAAAAGGATTGATGTAAATCATTGTTTCTAAGAGAAAGTGAGACAGGAATGCAAAAAAGCGTTGTTTTTGGACGGCAATGAAGAAATGACTATGTTTTACGATTTCTCGTGCTCAGAAAGACTTAGAAAGTTGATAATTGTGGGCAAAGTTAGAAATGTCATGAGAAACAAGAATTATGTAAAAGGATTGATGAAAATCATTGTTTGTAAGAGAAAGTGAGACAGGAATGCAAAAAAGCGTTGTTTTTGGACGGCAATGAAGAAATGACTATGTTTTGCAATTTCTCCTGCTCAGAAAGACTTAGAAAGTTGATAATTGTGGGCAATGTTAGAAATGTCATGAGAAACAAGAATTATGTGAAAGGATTGATGTAAATCATTGTTTCTAAGAGAAACTGAGACAGGAATGCAAAAAAGCGTTGTTTTTGTACGGCAATGAAGAAATGACTATGTTTTGCGATTTCTCCTGCTCAGAAAGACTTAGAAAGTTGATAATTGTGGGCAATGTTAGAAATGTCATGAGAAACAAGAATTATGTAAAAGGATTGATGTAAATCATTGTTTCTAAGAGAAAGTGAGACAGGAATGCAAAAAAGTGTTGTTTTTGGACGGCAATGAAGAAATGACTATGGTTTACGATTTCTCGTGCTCAGAAAGACTTAGAAAGTTGATAATTGTGGGCAAAGTTAGAAATGTCATGAGAAACAAGAATTATGTAAAAGGATTGATGAAAATCATTGTTTGTAAGAGAAAGTGAGACAGGAATGCAAAAAAGCGTTGTTTTTGGACGGCAATGAAGAAATGACTATGTTTTGCGATTTCTCGTGCTCAGAAAGACTTAGAAAGTTGATAATTGTGGGCAATGTTAGAAATGTCATGAGAAACAAGAATTATGTAAAAGGATTGATGTAAATCATTGTTTCTAAGAGAAAGTGAGACAGGAATGCAAAAAAGCGTTGTTTTTGGACGGCAATGAAGAAATGACTATGTTTTGCGATTTCTCGTGCTCAGAAAGACTGAGAAAGTTTATAATTGTGGGCAATGTTAGAAATGTCATGAGAAACAAGAATTATGTAAAAGGATTGATGTAAATCATTGTTTACAAGAGAAAGTGAGACAGGAATGCAAAAAAGCGTTGTTTTTGTACGGCAATGAAGAAATGACTATGTTTTGCGATTTCTCCTGCTCAGAAAGACTTAGAAAGTTGATAATTGTGGGCAAAGTTAGAAATGTCATGAGAAACAAGAATTATGTAAAAGGATTGATGAAAATCATTGTTTGTAAGAGAAAGTGAGACAGGAATGCAAAAAAGCGTTGTTTTTGGACGGCAATGAAGAAATGACTATGTTTTGCGATTTCTCCTGCTCAGAAAGACTTAGAAAGTTGATAATTGTGGGCAATGTTAGAAATGTCATGAGAAACAAGAATTATGTAAAAGGATTGATGTAAATCATTGTTTCTAAGAGAAAGTGAGACAGGAATGCAAAAAAGCGTTGTTTTTGGACGGCAATAAAGAAATGACTATGTTTTGCAATTTCTCCTGCTCAGAAAGACTTAGAAAGTTGATAATTGTGGTCAATGTTAGAAATGTCATGAGAAACAAGAATTATGTGAAAGGATTGATGTAAATCATTGTTTCTAAGAGAAACTGAGACAGGAATGCAAAAAAGCGTTGTTTTTGTACGGCAATGAAGAAATGACTATGTTTTGCGATTTCTCCTGCTCAGAAAGACTTAGAAAGTTGATAATTGTGGGCAATGTTAGAAATGTCATGAGAAACAAGAATTATGTAAAAGGATTGATGTAAATCATTGTTTCTAAGAGAAAGTGAGACAGGAATGCAAAAAAGCGTTGTTTTTGGACGGCAATGAAGAAATGACTATGTTTTACGATTTCTAGTGCTCAGAAAGACTTAGAAAGTTGATAATTGTGGGCAAAGTTAGAAATGTCATGAGAAACAAGAATTATGTAAAAGGATTGATGAAAATCATTGTTTGTAAGAGAAAGTGAGACAGGAATGCAAAAAAGCGTTGTTTTTGGACGGCAATGAAGAAATGACTATGTTTTGCGATTTCTCCTGCTCAGAAAGACTTAGAAAGTTGATAATTGTGGGCAATGTTAGAAATGTCATGAGAAACAAGAATTATGTAAAAGGATTGATGTAAATCATTGTTTCTAAGAGAAAGTGAGACAGGAATGCAAAAAAGCGTTGTTTTTGGACGGCAATGAAGAAATGACTATGTTTTGCAATTTCTCCTGCTCAGAAAGACTTAGAAAGTTGATAATTGTGGTCAATGTTAGAAATGTTATGAGAAACAAGAATTATGTGAAAGGATTGATGTAAATCATTGTTTCTAAGAGAAACTGAGACAGGAATGCAAAAAAGCGTTGTTTTTGTACGGCAATGAAGAAATGACTATGTTTTGCGATTTCTCCTGCTCAGAAAGACTTAGAAAGTTGATAATTGTGGGCAATGTTAGAAATGTCATGAGAAACAAGAATTATGTAAAAGGATTGATGTAAATCATTGTTTCTAAGAGAAAGTGAGACAGGAATGCAAAAAAGCGTTGTTTTTGGACGGCAATGAAGAAATGACTATGGTTTACGATTTCTCGTGCTCAGAAAGACTTAGAAAGTTGATAATTGTGGGCAATGTTGAAATGTCAGGAGAAACAAGAATTATGTAAAAGGATTGATGAAAATCATTGTTTGTAAGAGAAAGTGAGACAGGAATACAAAAAAGCGTTGTTTTTGGACGGCAATGAAGAAATGACTATGTTTTGCAATTTCTCCTGCTCAGAAAGACTTAGAAAGTTGATAATTGTGGGCAATGTTAGAAATGTCATGAGAAACAAGAATTATGTGAAAGGATTGATGTAAATCATTGTTTCTAAGAGAAAGTGAGACAGGAATGCAAAAAAGAGTTGTTTTTGGACGGCAATGAAGAAATGACTATGTTTTACGATTTCTCGTGCTCAGAAAGACTTAGAAAGTTGATAATTGTGGGCAATGTTGAAATGTCATGAGAAACAAGAATTATGTAAAAGGATTGATGAAAATCATTGTTTGTAAGAGAAAGTGAGACAGGAATACAAAAAAGCGTTGTTTTTGGACGGCAATGAAGAAATGGACTATGTTTTGCAATTTCTCCTGCTCAGAAAGACTTAGAAAGTTGATAATTGTGGGCAATGTTAGAAATGTCATGAGAAACAAGAATTATGTGAAAGGATTGATGTAAATCATTGTTTCTAAGAGAAAGTGAGACAGGAATGCAAAAAAGCGTTGTTTTTGTACGGCAATGAAGAAATGACTATGTTTTGCGATTTCTCCTGCTCAGAAAGACTTAGAAAGTTGATAATTGTGGGCAATGTTAGAAATGTTATGAGAAACAAGAATTATGTAAAAGGATTGATGTAAATCATTGTTTCTAAGAGAAAGTGAGACAGGAATGCAAAAAAGCGTTGTTTTTGGACGGCAATGAAGAAATGACTATGGTTTACGATTTCTCGTGCTCAGAAAGACTTAGAAAGTTGATAATTGTGGGCAAAGTTAGAAATGTCATGAGAAACAAGAATTATGTAAAAGGATTGATGAAAATCATTGTTTGTAAGAGAAAGTGAGACAGGAATGCAAAAAAGCGTTGTTTTTGGACGGCAATGAAGAAATGACTATGTTTTGCGATTTCTCGTGCTCAGAAAGACTTAGAAAGTTGATAATTGTGGGCAATGTTAGAAATGTCATGAGAAACAAGAATTATGTAAAAGGATTGATGTAAATCATTGTTTCTAAGAGAAAGTGAGACAGGAATGCAAAAAAGCGTTGTTTTTGGACGGCAATGAAGAAATGACTATGTTTTGCGATTTCTCGTGCTCAGAAAGACTGAGAAAGTTTATAATTGTGGGCAATGTTAGAAATGTCATGAGAAACAAGAATTATGTAAAAGGATTGATGTAAATCATTGTTTACAAGAGAAAGTGAGACAGGAATGCAAAAAAGCGTTGTTTTTGTACGGCAATGAAGAAATGACTATGTTTTGCAATTTCTCCTGCTCAGAAAGACTTAGAAAGTTGATAATTGTGGGCAATGTTAGAAATGTCATGAGAAGCAAGAATTATGTAAAAGGATTGATGTAAATCATTGTTTCTAAGAGAAAGTGAGACAGGAATGCAAAAAAGCGTTGTTTTTGTACGGCAATGAAGAAATGACTATGTTTTGCGATTTCTCCTGCTCAGAAAGACTTAGAAAGTTGATAATTGTGGGCAATGTTAGAAATGTCATGAGAAACAAGAATTATGTAAAAGGATAGATGTAAATCATTGTTTACAAGAGAAAGTGAGACAGGAATGCAAAAAAGCGTTGTTTTTGTACGGCAATGAAGAAATGACTATGTTTTGCGATTTCTCCTGCTCAGAAAGACTTAGAAAGTTGATAATTGTGGGCAATGTTAGAAATGTCATGAGAAACAAGAATTATGTAAAAGGATTGATGTAAATCATTGTTTCTAAGAGAAAGTGAGACAGGAATGCAAAAAAGCGTTGTTTTTGGACGGCAATGAAGAAATGACTATGTTTTACGATTTCTCGTGCTCAGAAAGACTTAGAAAGTTGATAATTGTGGGCAAAGTTAGAAATGTCATGAGAAACAAGAATTATGTAAAAGGATTGATGAAAATCATTGTTTGTAAGAGAAAGTGAGACAGGAATGCAAAAAAGCGTTGTTTTTGGACGGCAATGAAGAAATGACTATGTTTTGCAATTTCTCCTGCTCAGAAAGACTTAGAAAGTTGATAATTGTGGGCAATGTTAGAAATGTCATGAGAAACAAGAATTATGTGAAAGGATTGATGTAAATCATTGTTTCTAAGAGAAACTGAGACAGGAATGCAAAAAAGCGTTGTTTTTGTACGGCAATGAAGAAATGACTATGTTTTGCAATTTCTCCTGCTCAGAAAGACTTAGAAAATTGATAATTGTGGGCAATGTTAGAAATGTCATGAGAAACAAGAATTATGTAAAAGGATTGATGAAAATCATTGTTTGTAAGAGAAAGTGAGACAGGAATGCAAAAAAGCGTTGTTTTTGGACGGCAATGAAGAAATGACTATGTTTTGCGATTTCTCCTGCTCAGAAAGACTTAGAAAGTTGATAATTGTGGGCAATGTTAGAAATGTCATGAGAAACAAGAATTATGTAAAAGGATTGATGTAAATCATTGTTTCTAAGAGAAAGTGAGACAGGAATGCAAAAAAGCGTTGTTTTTGGACGGCAATGAAGAAATGACTATGTTTTGCGATTTCTCCTGCTCAGAAAGACTTAGAAAGTTGATAATTGTGGGCAATGTTAGAAATGTCATGAGAAACAAGAATTATGTAAAAGGATTGATGTAAATCATTGTTTCTAAGAGAAAGTGAGACAGGAATGCAAAAAAGCGTTGTTTTTGGACGGCAATGAAGAAATGACTATGTTTTGCGATTTCTCGTGCTCAGAAAGACTTAGAAAGTTGATAATTGTGGGCAATGTTAGAAATGTCATGAGAAACAAGAATTATGTAAAAGGATTGATGTAAATCATTGTTTCTAAGAGAAAGTGAGACAGGAATGCAAAAAAGCGTTGTTTTTGGACGGCAATGAAGAAATGACTATGTTTTGCGATTTCTCGTGCTCAGAAAGACTGAGAAAGTTTATAATTGTGGGCAATGTTAGAAATGTCATGAGAAACAAGAATTATGTAAAAGGATTGATGTAAATCATTGTTTACAAGAGAAAGTGAGACAGGAATGCAAAAAAGCGTTGTTTTTGTACGGCAATGAAGAAATGACTATGTTTTGCAATTTCTCCTGCTCAGAAAGACTTAGAAAGTTGATAATTGTGGGCAATGTTAGAAATGTCATGAGAAGCAAGAATTATGTAAAAGGATTGATGTAAATCATTGTTTCTAAGAGAAAGTGAGACAGGAATGCAAAAAAACGTTGTTTTTGTACGGCAATGAAGAAATGACTATGTTTTGCGATTTCTCCTGCTCAGAAAGACTTAGAAAGTTGATAATTGTGGGCAATGTTAGAAATGTCATGAGAAACAAGAATTATGTAAAAGGATTGATGTAAATCATTGTTTACAAGAGAAAGTGAGACAGGAATGCAAAAAAGCGTTGTTTTTGTACGGCAATGAAGAAATGACTATGTTTTGCGATTTCTCCTGCTCAGAAAGACTTAGAAAGTTGATAATTGTGGGCAATGTTAGAAATGTCATGAGAAACAAGAATTATGTAAAAGTATTGATGTAAATCATTGTTTCTAAGAGAAAGTGAGACAGGAATGCAAAAAAGCGTTGTTTTTGGACGGCAATGAAGAAATGACTATGTTTTACGATTTCTCGTGCTCAGAAAGACTTAGAAAGTTGATAATTGTGGGCAATGTTAGAAATGTCATGAGAAACAAGAATTATGTAAAAGGATTGATGAAAATCATTGTTTGTAAGAGAAAGTGAGACAGGAATGCAAAAAAGCGTTGTTTTTGGACGGCAATGAAGAAATGACTATGTTTTGCGATTTCTCCTGCTCAGAAAGACTTAGAAAGTTGATAATTGTGGGCAATCTTAGAAATGTCATGAGAAACAAGAATTATGTAAAAGGATTGATGTAAATCATTGTTTCTAAGAGAAAGTGAGACAGGAATGCAAAAAAGCGTTGTTTTTGGACGGCAATGAAGAAATGACTATGTTTTGCGATTTCTCCTGCTCAGAAAGACTTAGAAAGTTGATAATTGTGGGCAATGTTAGAAATGTCATGAGAAACAAGAATTATGTAAAAGGATTGATGTAAATCATTGTTTCTAAGAGAAAGTGAGACAGGAATGCAAAAAAGA
>NW_027448092.1:0-10329 GCF_038048845.1 Mixophyes fleayi | reverse complement strand
TCATGGTGATTGGCACAGAAGTGGTGATGGTGATGGGCACAGAGGTGATGATGAAAGGGCACATGTCATATTGTGAAGGGGCAAAAGTGACAATGAAGGGGCACAGTGTGATGATAGAGGGACAAAAGTGACAAGAGCACATACTTGGATTTATGCGTATTATTTTTGAAAACAACTTAAGCAAGTATTTCTGCCCTGACTTCAATATTTATTAAGTTGTTTTGACCCAACAACTTAAAAAAACGGGACTGCTTGGTAATTATTTAGGGGTGCCTTTTTCTGCAGCAGGGTGGCCTTGCTCTTTTCACATGCAAAGATGCAAGCCACTTCCTCACCTCCTTTGGCGGCGTGCCGCCGCTGTGCGGCGGCACATGCTTTCATATCTACTTAACTATAGGGGTATATGGTAGGCATGCGGCGGCACATGCTTTCACTTCTATGTAACTATAGGGTATATGGTAGGCATGCGGCGGCACATGCTTTCACTTCTATGTAACTATAGGGGTATATGGTAGGCATGCGGTGGCACATGCTTTCACTTCTACGTAACTATAGGGGTATATGGTAGGCATGCGGCGGCACATGCTTTCACTTCTATGTAACTATAGGGGTATATGGTAGGCTGCAAAAATATAGTGCTATGGATTGTTTCAGGGACGGGGCCCAAAAACAGTATCCTGCCTAGGGCCCTATGAGGTCTAAATCCGGCTCTGTCAGAGCTGCATCGTTGGTTTAGGAGAAAAATGAAGGAGAGACGTTTCAATTAATTAAGAGGATTGTCCAATAGTGACAAGTTTCTTCCACAATGCACACCTCCATCTGGTCCGTAATCCCCCAAATGGTCACATTTAGTATTTGCACATGGGGTACCTTCCAAACGGGAAGTAGCATGCATCTAGGTGGGTACTAGACAATCACTTAGTTAAATGTTCTGCATATCAGCATAATATGTGGATAATAAATTCTTTAATTTATTTCCTTTCTGCATCAGAAATGTAAAGATTTGGGCTGGATTTGTGAAAAGAAAACTAATATTTTCAGTGCTGTCTCTTGTATAGAAGCTGCATTCACCGACTCTTCAAGCATGCTATTTCTGATTTACATAACCTTCCAATGACCTTGAAATGCAAGAGGCAAAATATCTCCTTTCTCTTTAAAACGATGATTGATATGAGTACATGGGAGGTTTAAATTTAGCTTTGTCTGAAAATATTCATTTAAGTCCCAAGCCTTCGATTTTTTTTTTTGCACTGACAAGTTCACCATATTTTGTTAGAACAAATGCCATGTGGTATTTAAATTCCAAAACAGCTAAATTGCCTTTGGCAAGGAACAAAAAAAAAAAATCCTATTAGATGATACTGTGTAGGGTTGTAATTTTTCAGGGAGTGTCAGTGAGCCACTGGGAATACACTGCTTTATTTTGCAATGCTGTGGAATTTTGTGTTGAGGGAGAGGACAATTAAAGACTATTGGGATCCAGGCACACCATCAGCCCAGGTAGGTACGGAAGGCGTGCCGCACTTATAGGGGCATCCTGGCAGTCCGCCCTTGGCAAAAAATTTTTTTTTTAGTTCAGCATCGGTGATGTGCCACTTATGGTCCGAGTATCCGCTCTGCGGTATCGGAACAAGCTCAGGGGTAAAGCCACTTCTGTCCATTCGCTGTACAGTGCCAATGGGGCTTCATGCGTCAACTTTGGACATCGGGGTGCAGGAGATCCAAGCACCATCCACTCACTTTGTTCAGCAAAGAAGAAATGCACATTAAATAGTTATAGAACTGTTAAAATGTGGTTAACCAATGGAAGTCTAGATTACTTTTTCTTGCTGCAGGTATATGGTAGGATTTTGTTACCTCTACAGGATACCTGGAATATTGTTTCACTTGTCTAACAATCTCTTCTAAGGTTATTTATGCCAAGACGCACTTATTTGCCCTCCAACCATATACAGAGATTCACCCCCCCCCCCCCATTCTGCTTTATACTGTTTTTTCATGCTGATGCTCTTCGAACCATCTTACAGGATTTTAGTCTATGATAAGAATGCACATAGCACTAAAAGTAAAAATCACCTCAAGGTTCCACCCAGTAGTCAATTGCAACTTTGTCTTTTTTTTCCCCTAATACACTGTTCACTGTAGTCTGTCAAGTCTTAAGTTTTAGCTAAGTCATTAAAGTAAGGGGACATCAAGGCTGCCATCATTTCATTAGTCACAATGGAATATTTGAATGTTTTATTTTATATGAGAATGTGAATGTAGGACCTGATTCATTAAGGATCTTAACTTAAGAAACTTCTTATTTAAGTCTCCTGGACAAAACCATGTTACAATGCAAGGGGTGCAAATTAGTATTCTGTTTTAAGTTAAATACTGACTGTTTTTTTCATGTAGCACACAAATACTTGCTAGTTTATTTGTACACTGAAATTTAAAGTTGATATTTGTGTGAAAAAACAGTCAGTATTTAACTTAAAACAGAATAGTTATTTGCACCCCTTGCATTGTAACATGGTTTTGTCCAGGAGACTTAAATAAGAAGTTTCTTAAGTTATGATCCTTAATGAATCAGGCCCGTAGTTGTCAGTAAAAATATCCTACATAAAGTAATATCTGTGCCCGATATCCACCGCCAGGACCCTCTGAGGGTATCCGTTACACCAGGAAAGCCTCCAAACATGTCCCAACCTCATTTTTGCATTACATACATATATAGGCTGTGCCGTCTCACTGAGGTCTTGGTGATCCACAGACCTGACCAACAGCAAATTCAAATAATATATATTTTCCAAACGGTAAAACTAACAAGTCCTCCACCTAATCACACACCGCCACCTCCCACTAGCGAGGCCTCAGAGTGCAATATTGGGGCCCGATGCAGATATTAATGCTAGTGTGTGAGTCAATAGGGAGATGTTAGGGTGTGTTGTTTCAATTTCCCTACACAGAAGTGGGTCAAACAGTCTCTTCAAATAGGATGCAAGACTCTACAAGGCTTTAAGCGTGTCCTTATAACTTGTTTCTTTATTCAAGCCTAGCAGGCTATCATCATTATTATTATTATTATTATTTATTTATAAGGCGCCACAAGGTTTCCGTAGCGCCGAACACAGTACAAACAATGGACAGTACAGGGAATAACAGTACAGAACAATAAACAACTAGTACCAAAACTTCAGAGGCTTCAGGCAAAGCAGATGTAATGGAGTAGGAGCAGAAGAGAAGGTAGAGAGACAGGAGGGAGAAGGGCCCTGCTCATAAGAGCTTACATCCTAAAGGGAGGGGAAACAGACAGCCGGCACAAAGGGAGTCAGAGGGGGGGGGAGCAAGCGTGCACCCCAACAGAGGAGGAACAAGGGGATGAAAGCGAGTATGGAGAGAGGGTTAGGTGGAAGGCTGGTAGGCTTTAAGGAAGAGATGGGTTTTGAGTGCCCGCTTGAAGGAGCACAAGTTAGGGGACAAGCGGATGGAGCGTGGGAGGTCATTCCAGTGGAGGGGGGCAGCTCATCATCATCATCATCACCATTTATTTATATAGCGCCACTAATTTCGCAGCGCTGTACAGAGATCTCACTCACATCAGTCCCTGCCCCATTGGAGCTTACAGTCTAAATGTCCTCACATACACACAGACAGAGAGACTAGGGTCAATTTCATAGCAGCCAATTAACCTATTAATATGTTTTTGGAGTGTGGGAGAAAACTAGAGCACCCGGGGGGAAATCCACGCAAACATGGGTAGAATATACAAACTCCACACAGATAAGGCCATGGTCGGGAATTGAACTCATGACCCCAGTGCTGTGAGGCAGATGTGCTAACCACTGAGCCACTGTGCTTCCCCACTACTCCCACTCGGTGCCACCCTATTTGTGTCTTTCCCTTCCCTTTAGAATGTAAGCTCTCAGGAACAGGACCCTCTTTCGTCGTGTTCTCCTTCTACTACTCCATCACCCTCTGTACCTCTAGGACGCTTCCCTAGCCTGGACCTACTTCACATTGGACATTACCATCACTCTCACTCACTGTCCTGTAAATAACTTGATCTACCAAGTTATCTGCGTGTAATCTGTTAACTTTTAGATGTCCGGACTTTGTATAATTATGTTAAGTTTAATAATGTATTATATAAATATTATGGACTGTTGATCTCTGAGTATAGTATATCAAAGTAAACTTCATGTACAGCGCTGCAGACCTTTTGTGGCGCCTTATAAATAAAAGATAATAATAGATAGTCCTGTGTATCTCTCTACTGTACACGGCTAGCAGGGTGGGGAGGAGAGTGCCTAATTCCACTCAACCCAACGGTATGGAAGACATCGCCAACCGGTGATGAGCACAGGTCTATCATGACTATTGTAGCACTCAGAATAATCGGCTGCAGCAGGACTCTTTCTTCGACCAGTGGACAGAGAGTGCGGGGGCCCTGCCTATCCTGGATACTTAGTCCTCCAGCTCCTCTTCTCCTCTTGCTGGCTGATCTCGAAAAGAGTAAGATAGTTAGCAGATTTTGTGGGACCGCTATGCCCCAGAGGATGATGGACACTGTGGTTCATTCTGTGATGCCATCTAACACGGGCGATGCTGTGCTCTGTCCACAAGGGGGCAGAACAAGCATGGGTAACATAAAAAAAAAATCTTGTTCATTACTTAATTATGAACACAAATAGAACAAAAGATATCAATCAGCTGTTAGTGTTAGATTTATTTCCACTCATTTATACGTCAGCTGGCATCCAATGGCACTCGGCGACAAAAAAAACCAAAACGCTTTTCAAAATAAATCTAAAGACGATTTTCTAACTGGATGACCCTGGGCTGCATTCATTGGCGTAGAAAGGATTGTTTTATATACTTTAATTAACAAACGCAAGGTTGATTTAGTCAGAAAACCAGGGTTAGCAGGTAAATAGCCCCTGGGTGAAATTTTGTCAGGGTAACATCACAGGTCCCATCCACCTTTCTCAAAATTGGGACAGCTGGGTGGACTTGGCAAAGACGTAATTAGCGGAACGGTGTTAGTTACTGGGATGTAGCACATATTGATGGGGGCGATTTTAGCAACAGAGTTTGGAGCGTTGGGGGGGTGGCCCTTAAAAATGGTAGAGTGGTATTCTGTACTTTCTATTGAGATAGGTTAATACAAAATGAAAGCTACAGATTCAAATGACAAACCCGTAATTAAGGAAAATTTATAATCCTCCTCCGTGGTTCTCAAGAACAGAAAAAGATTTTGTTCCTGCTCACAAACAAAATTCCTAAACTTTCAAACATCAGTAACTGGCAAATGAATGTCTGATATATCTTAGATAACGGAGGTATATTAAAGTCAATGTAGATAATAGTAAGTTTGTGAAAGGTCCCGAACAAAGGTTATGCAGCAGAAGCTGCTGAGTTGGGTGCATGGAAATTTAGTGGAACAAACATACACTAAAAACATTTTGACTACTACAGAAGAAAACAAATGCTGCACTCTCCCACCTATTCAATATCCTGTCACATATGTCAATCTGATAATAAAAGGGGCCAGAGACTTAGTTTTGCAGCTTTTCTTTGAGCCCTATGACGCTTTGTCCCACTAAGTTACACTATTGGAGTTTTGCTGGCTATTATGAGTAGTTCAACGGTATCTCTCACTTACAACAGCTATTTTGTTGGCTCAACCAAACACCAAAAATAAGTGTGCAGCCTAACAACACTAGGAACTAGTGACATCATAGAAGCACAAGGCACTTAGTGAATTCACAGGTTGCAATGTCATGAATATTGGCTGAAGCCCACAATATTGAAAGATGGATTGCCAAAGGCTGTCCATGTCCGGCCAATAGGCTATGGGTGTTGCTGTGTCATCAGCACCCCCGGCCCCCTTATCTCATGTGATATTACAATAAATATATATAGTCTCCCCCCTCTCCTCCCTGATTCCTGATGCGTTTACCTGCCATTTATATATATATATATATATATATATATATATATATATATATATATATATATATATATAATATATATATATATATATATATATATATATATATATATATATATATTGTGATAGTAAAATGTTATTTATGGTTATAAAGTATGTAATTCCCAATGTTCAAACATGCTTAACTAATGTATAAAGTCACATTGTTCTTATTTATGGAACCACAGTATTTAAATTTATTTTAATTACAATTACCCATTAAGCCGTGAGCTACCGTGACCCCTTCCCCCCCTGAGATGCCTGACGTCTAGAATGTAACCCCCTGCATAGCTGGACTCGAGTTCATAAAGTCTTACTTGAAAAAAAATGTCACAATAAAGGGATATTATTTCTGGCCTGCGCACCTCATTGGAAAGTATTTGAGATTCCTGACATTCCAATGTATTTACCAGCATGTTTATATTTAATGATGTAGTTATGAGGATTAACTGCAGCCCTGGCTTCCAGCTCACTGAGTGAAGACAAGCTACCTCCTGCAGACAGTGTAATGTATTCATTGCACACACACAACAAACCACAGGAAGAGCCATCCATATAACCAGCAGACATTCAAATAAAACAAGACAGTATTGCAAGTCATACTATGCACACATGACCTTCATCAACCCCGTAAGATTGGCATGAGACACGTTTTCATCACATACTTTCATCTGTGGGAGATGGATCTTTCAATAGCTGCAATATCGTTTGTATCCTCTGATGATGTCATCACAGAGTTCTATATACGGGAGTTAGGAGATGAACATCCCAATTCAAATTCAGAGGCCCCTCAAACTGGTGTCCCTTTACCATAGCCCCTTTTGCCTGCCCCAATATGACTCCTTTAGGCACCTAAGATAACTTTAATAGTAAAATGTTATTTGAAAATATAACTGTTTATAGCAGCAAGTTTGATTATGCTTCCGCTGACCTTTCCCTTCCCATTAGTAGATTCCCAGGACCTGCATGCCGAAACAGTTTTCTCCAGGGCTCCTGTTTTTGTTGTATAGTACCCACAAAAGTTGCACCTTTGCCAATGAAAATTAGCCCAGTGAAAATGGGTGTGAGCTGGAGGACCAATAGGAAGCTGCAAGCTCCGTGTATGCGGCTTCTCATTGGTCGTTTATAGACACGAAACCCATAGGTTTGTAGTGCAGCGTTTAGCAAAGCCCTAGGAATAACTGTTTCAGTATACAGTATTCAGGAAGGTGCGGGTGAGTGAAAATGTAACGAGAAAATGGTTTTGCATTTTTAAAATCTGACACTTAACTTGTAAAATGTTTAGTATTATTTCTGTTTAAATCAATTGTTAAATAGCATTGCGATCAATTTCTTTGATTTTATAGTTAATCTAAAATGAATGTTATCCTACATCTCTAAGGCTGCTGTCTGCGCTATACTTCTCTTAGAACATTAAAGGGTTAAATGTTACTTTTCTGGCCTAGCTCATCTTCTCCAAAGAATGCGTTGTAAACAAAGACACGTGTAGAAAATGATATAAAAAATAGGTAAATATTTTTTATTAATTGATTAATTCCATAAATAATATCTTTTAATTCATTGAATATAAAAATTAAAACAATTTACAATTTATTCCAGTATAACATTTGTCACCGAAAAAAAAAAAAAAAAAGCTACATTTTCGATAAATAAAAACACATTTAAATTTGAACTTCTGATTTTCCTTAAGAATTGTTGGATTGTGATAGCTGCCACGGATCAACACTTTACTAAGCGAAATCCATTAAGGAAGGAATGCAACGCTCAACTTGGATTTTTTTTCTTTTTTTTTTTTCCCCAAGTTTACCGAAATTTGGTCAATTAATAACATTATGCAGGAACAACTCTCTTAAGGGCCAGAAGAATACTTAGAAGATAATTTACTAACAGAATAATAATATAATAATATTAGAAATTGCTCCAAAAAAAGAAGCGACTCATTTGCTCCAGTATTATGAAGCTCTAAAATACTTCAGTCTGTTGTAATGAAGACCAGGTGGTAATGTACTTTATAAGTTCCTAGTGTCCACCTAGTGTCCAAAGATGGCATTGCGACATCTCCACAACAGTTAGTTCCCAAATTTCTCAAGTTTGTCCATTTGTTGCTTGTTGGATTTAATCTCTGAATTTGTGGATGTCATTAAATAGTCTGTAGTAAGGGTAGGCTTCGTTGGCGTGTGGACAGTTATAGTTGCACCTACAAGACTGGATCATCATTACGTTCTTTGTAAAGGTTTCTCCGTCTTCACACCTAAATCGGATTTTGACAGTCCGTGTCTGCTGGGGGGTGCAGCATCTCCCATCCACGCACGATCCACAATATTTAGGTCTGTATTTCTTCACGCTGGTGCAGCCTGCATAGCTGTAATGGACTGGAGCCTGAGATTTTTTGGTCTTTGTACATTTTTTTCCCTTCTGGAAAAAAAAGAAAAAAGAACATTTTATTAGCAACATATCTAGAGATTCGGATACTTTGTGAACACTTTCTGTTAAGCAAAAATGCAAATGAAGGATCAAATTGTTAAGTGATCTTACCTTTAATTGCGAATAGTTTGTATGTCCACATGGCCTGACTTCACAGATCCTGGTCTCTCTCACAAGTCTGCAGTTGCTATTGTCATTGGTGACTCTGGTTGAGATGCCAGTTCCGCATGTCTTTGAACATTGGGACCAGGATGTTGTTTGGACAATGCACTTCTGAGTCTCAACAATGTGGCTTTGTGGATCGGAGCCATATGCTACAAAAAAGAGACAATGCAAAGCTTAGTATATGCAGAGGGACCATGCGTCCAAGCTGTCTATTAGACTGACACCTGTTAATTATACACAAGGTGAGTCTATTACACTTTAGTCCCAGTTACCCCACAGATTAATAGAACCAAGCTTAGATAGAACATTAAGAAATCTTACCTGGTAGCATTTTATGTCCTCCTTTCACAATAGGGACAAACTCGTTTTTGCTGGTAAGCTCTCCTTCATTAGCATCCAATCCAAATTCTTTACTGAAGAAATCTTCTATATCGTCGGCTGTGTCTCTGACTTCGTTGCAGACCCATTCCTCACAACACTGCCCAGGCACCTTCACAAGAGTTGGATTTGGGCAGCCCAGGTTTGGGAGGGAAAGTTCTTGAGGACATAAAGGAAGGCACCCCACAGCTCCATCTATGCATGTGCACTGGTGCTTGCAGTTTGGCTGAAAGCTCTCTCCGTTCTGGTAGATTCTGGAGTTGTATTCACAAGGTCTGCCTTCAGACTTGGCTGCAGGAAGGAGGAAAAAAAATAAATGACGTTGTAATTCCATTTCAATGGCTCATAAACAAGATTTGAATCCTTAGAATTACTTCTCCTGCTCATTTTTTGCTAGACCCAGACACTGAATTGCATTCCAGACTGCTGAAATCATGTGCCTTTCTGCCAAGCTAGCATCAACAAAGCATAGCCATACATGGACTGAGATTCCCTAAACTCCTTGACTACAGAAACCAGTAAGAACCTGCTCCTGCTGCAGCCCCAGTGGGGTCTTCCTGACAGGGAGAGGGGGGGGGGGAATTAAGAAGTCGTCTTACCTCTGCAGATGCCCTTGATAGCTCTGGAGCTGGCCCCGAAGTTGCACTCTAGCCCTTTAGTGTGGTCGCAAGGCTGGCTCTTGCTGCAATCTTCATTGAGTTGTTTAGCGCAGACCTTGCAGCATCCGCAGCTGTCAAGGACCAATCCAACCCCCGGGGTACATCTGGGTACTTCCAGGGGACACTGGCACACAGCTGGGCATGATGAAAACGCCTGGGGGACAAGGAAAAATTAAGAGACGTGTTATTATTAACCCATGATGCACAGGCACAGGTCAAAGCACATTGTATAGGAAATCCGAGAGACCAGGTTAAAGTGGGATTACTTACCAAGTCTATGAGCCCAATGAGGATGGCTGCAACAATCACAGGGTTAATTCCTATGGAAGGCATAGTTCTTGTAAAAAAGTAGAAAGTCGGGGTGCAGAGTCTTCTTGCTGAATGGATGGTCTGGGTATATCTGTCTTTATGTTAGTCCCAGGTCTTTACTGGTTTCCAGTGCCTGTATGCTGCTCTATGCTCTGGCTTTAGTCTCTGAGCTGCTCCAGGCTCTCTCCGCCTTATATAGGGGACAGTCGGGCGTGACGTCACCGCTGCCTGAGTTCCACATTCAGAAAACATCCCAGGAATGCGGCTGGGCTCGAACCGCGGCCAAAACCCTCCCCGTCTAATGGGAGCCTGGCTGAGTCTCTCAAGGAGGGGGGAGAGAGAGGAGAGGAGGGGGGGAGTGCAGCCTGAGAGTGACAAACAGACAGGAAAGGCTCCCAGTCTGGCAACAGGAGGAGGGGA
>NW_027448091.1:0-10352 GCF_038048845.1 Mixophyes fleayi | reverse complement strand
ACCACCGTGGTTCTTCTTAATGAAGGTGAACAGGTATATTTCAGGTAGAAATTAATTTATTTTCACTTAAGAGTTTAATAAATATATTTTCAGCTAAAATACAAGTGAAGGAGGTCTACTAACCTCAACATACGAAATTGGTAATATTCCCACTCTTCCGTGATGCTCTCCTTCATACCAGTTCTTGTCTATTTTCCTGAGGACATACACAGTATCTCCTTTCTTAAAAGACAGCTCTCTGTAAAGTACATTTTACTTATCACATTTCAAATATATACGCTGTATGACCACAGTATTCTTATTACATATAATAAACAGAATCAGCTTGTTACAATGTAAAGTTTTAACAACTTCCATTCGGTCAAGTACAGATGACGCAGCATTTTGTTTTCTTTTAATATTCTGCTGAGGCTCTCAATCAATGTGAGTACCAGCCACCAATGAGCTGTGTTCCTTTCCAGTACCGCCCCTCCCCTCCTGTCCTCCTTCCTCCCTTCTCCACCATGTTACTCTCCTCTCCTCTTACTTCCTCTCCTCTCTCCAGTCTTCTCAGCCCCTCCTTGCTCTGTACATGTGGCTATATGGCTGCCTCCATATCTTTAGATCGTGGGTAAATGTGTTTGAAGGATAATGCTATGTAAAGGGGTGTTTTCTATAATATGTTGGATGGGCATTAATGTTATGTTGGGGATTATTTATAATATGAGGTGGGTATTAATGTATGTGGGGTCTGGTGGTGGGGTATTAATATGTGGAAATATTAATGTTATGGGGTGGCTCTTTATTAAATCTGGAGGCCTATAATGTAACATGGGGTTAGTGGGCCTATTGATATATTGGAGTATATCGGGACTGCTACTACAATGTGTCATCCTTATTCAATAATACTGGTAGTCTGGACGCTCGAGTATATATATATATATATATATATATATATATATATATATATATATATATATATATATATATAATCAAACAAAATGGGGCATTTATCTGTAAGTACTAAACTCTGGTGCTAGTATCACAGATGTAGTATAGAAATATTTTGAGACCAGATCGATCTCTTTTCAAATATGAAAACAAAACAATCTCTTAGGTGCTCAGATTTCAATGGCTCATATTCTATATAATACAGCTGCTTCAGTAGGAAGCACACATAGATTGCAAATAAACGCTGCCGCCATACAAGCGAGCTGGCCACTCACTTTGGACAAATACAGTGTACACCATTCATTCCAGACAGCACTACACATGAGACTCCTATTTAGTTATTTTGTGATCTATTTTTCAAGCTACTGTCTGAAATAAATTCCTTTCAGTCGTTCATACCTGGAGTGCCATCTGATGTGTGTGTGTGTGTGTGTGTGTGTGTGTGTGTGTGTGTGTGTGTGTGTGTGTGTGTGTGTGTGTGTGTGTGTGTATATATATATATATATATATATATATATATATATATATAATATATATATATATATATATATATATATATATATATATATATATATATTTATATATATATATATTTATATTTATTGGATGCAGTGCGCCAGTTTGACTGGAAAAGGGATTTCTGCAGGGGTTGGAGGGAGGGCCCCGAACCAGTATCTTGCCTCCATTAATGTTTTACTTGCAATTTTTAACAGTTGGGAAAAAAAGTCAAATGCATTTGCGTTTAACATACGTTTTTGATAGTGTTAAAAATCATTATATATGCATGTATAAACACCAAAGGATATAAGCCCTCAAGGAGGAAGAGGTGTTAAATAAGATAACAAGTCTTTGAATATCTGGATAAATTAACAAAGTGATGCAGGAGACCATCCACACAATTGCAAATCACTTACTTTGGAGTCTGAGCCTTGAAATCATATACAGCTCTAGCAGCCTAGGTATAAAAAAAATAGAAAGTAAGAAGCCTATCAGTCAGTGTGGATTTCTTGTAGTGAAGATAGAAATGGTCAACTTTATACATAAATCCTAACAATGTATGGTGATAGAATGCAATAAATTGTGTACTAGTGTTGGAACAACATTTACTCAACAATTATATCACATCAGTGCATCTTTGTACGTGCAGTTTACATACATGTCATGCTTGTTGGATATTAAAAGTTTTCTTTGTAACTGTTATTCAGAGATGAAAAGTAAAACATACTGTACAGGAACAAACACCAGACTGTAGTCATTAAAGCAGTCTTCAGTGTCTATCAAGTCCCGTTATTAATGAAGATTTTCGATTACTGCTTATCACAGCAAGAGAAAATCTTCTGTTGTCCATTTTATCACTAAAATGATGCCAGGGTAGCTGAGCAATGCTCAATTCCTAGCCGATACTGGCAGGCAGTGGCAAGAGGATTCTTAATGTTTGTGCAGGGATCCTAAACACATGTGTGACCCAGCTTACCGGATTCTGGAACTGGAAGCCTAGCCTCGAGCTTCCAGGTACAGATTCACTTAAAACTAATTAAGTTTTAAAAAAAGAAAAGAAAAAATAGTGCTTTAATAACAAAACTAAAAAATGAGAAATTTTAACAATAAAGCATTTTTTTCTTCTTCTTGCCCCCAGCTATGACCATCCTGATATAGTGATAGGAGGACAGCGGTGGTACTTGTACCACCACTGTCCTCATTAAATAGGTTTCCCGATGCTTTGCTTGGATAAGTCTATCTTAAATAGGAAAAATAGGAAAAATAAACCATAACTTGTTCATATAATATTGTTCCATAGAGGTTAACATATTATATGATGAGGTGGCTTGTAAGCCAGAGTATCCAGCTATATTAAATATCTTATTCCATTAGTGTAACCTGCTAAAGACTAATCAGAATAAATATCAGATTGATATATTCTACATAATAAGAAGTTTTTTTTTACAGGATTCTTGTACATAATTGACTGAGGACAATTGATTGGGTACCTCCTTCTCGTGTGCTCTCCGCCTCGCTGGATTCCTGCTCACATCAGTGAATGCCGAGGAATAATTCCGGGGAGATTCTTGATCAGCTAGAAAACCAGGAGACCATTAAGATACACTAAGCTTTTACTATCATCAGTGTTACCTTTGTGTCAATTGTGGACAAAATAAAATAAAAAAATATTGTGATTGTGCTTTCACTAGAAATGTTTCTTGATCTTAAACTTGCAATCTATTTTAATTCAGTGACATAAGTGTAAAACCATCCAATACAAAATAGGTATGCAGATCCTATTCCTGCTGCAGAGACATTCAATACATTCCTGAGCAGTGACTTCATTGCAGCCTTCTCTGAGAGAAAAGCATCAACTAACAAGGCAGCGTGATCTAATACTGTGATTAGCAAGCGTTTCTTCACATGTATTTATGGTACACATTAAGCCAAGCAAAACTGCAGCAATGAAAATAATGCACGGATGGATACACCAACCACAATATCATGCTCTTCTCACATGCATAACAAAATTAATGAATGTTTAGGGGAATATGGTACAATGGCAGAATGTAATGAGGAGTCTCTATACATCTTAGTTACTTGTTTGGAAAAGCAATATTTCCTCTAATGCCATCAGTGTTTGCCTAAAGACTTTATAAACACCATTGCTTCCAGCATGGCCATAGGCATCACCAACCAGTTGTGAAGACTAATCACTATACAGTGTGCAATCATTCGTGTGACCTAACTCGCACTATAAGGCATTGTCTTTTGTTATTAATTATGTGTCGCATGTACATTACAGTAGTGTAAAAGATCAAGTGGAAATGTCTTTGTTAATGGAATGTAAAATAAACCTATTCATTGTGCACTTAAATGTAAAAGAAAGCTGTGCTGGTAAGATTGGTAATCAATATTCTGTTCAGATAAAGGAAGACTGATGATCCTCTATCCCCACATTATTTTATAGTAAATTGACAATCTGATAAAACATCTACATAAGTAAATTGTATACAAGAGTCTACACAAGTAAATTGTATACAAGAGTCTACACAAGTAAATTGTATACAAGAGTCTACATAAGTAAATTGTATACAAGAGACTTAATCAATGGCTCACGTGATGGTTTCTTTGGGGCAGAGATGTAGAGGAAGCATAAAAATCCAGATTAACTAGGCTACATGTTAATACTAAAAAGGATGAAAGCATCAATAGAATGTGTGACAATAATAAAGTTGATAATCATTTTCATGATTTTGTTTTCTGTTGAAGATGTGAATTAAAAGTTGTCTGTTCAGTTTGTCTCTTCCTACCACATCTCTACTCCACAAATGGCTCTGGTACTTTATCATATGCACATGAAAGCATTTTGCATTACATATTTTGGGGTATATGAAATGGATCAAGGTGGATGTATGATGAAAAGTAAGGATACTATAGTGGAGCACCTTGAAAACAGTATGGACTATCTTGGGAGTTGTTGTTGGTTTCATCCACCTCCTGGTAAGAGGCACTGTTGGGCAATCTTCCACAATCATTTTGATATGGTGTATTATGAATAGCACCATCCTGAGGCAGTTGGTAGTAAGACTGATTAGCGGTGGTCAATGGAAATGCTCTTAAAGATGAATTTCTTTCTGGAACATCTGGAAGAAGCTCACTAATAAGTCTGTGCAGAATGCTGTTATCTGGCAAGCTCCCACGCCTTTTTTCAGCTTTTATTTGGTCACAGATATCCTGGAGAGCAGAGTCCAGAGCGTCAAACACTGATGGTTTACATCGGCTCTTCTCAGATTGCCTTTTAGGTGTAGAGCATTTTTTCCTACGAAAAGGCACTGGACTAACAAGAAATGCTATTTTGGAAAGGCCTGAATCTGTTTCTCGCCTTCCTGAAGATTCATTTTTCTCCTGCTTAGCCCTCTCATGTTTTAACATAGTGGTGAAACGCGTGTATGATGCCGGGCACCTTCCTTTGCAAGAGCTGATAAGGTGCCGATGGTGGTGGTGGTGATGATGGTGGTGGTGATGGTGATTCCCAGATCCATAAAAGCTTTCGGATGATGTGAAGGAATAGTGGTCAAAATCACTCTCACTGCAAAAGGAAGATCCTTCAATTTGTATAAAGTCACTCAGGTCAGACACAACTGCATCAGGATCACTATCAGAAAATTCTACATGTGACCTTGGAATTTGATCACTTGTTACCTCAATATGTACAGGAACTAGTGTTTTAGATTTGCCATTGTGCTGTACCTGAGGTATATGCCTTTCTTGGGTTTCTTCATCCAATAATGATTCAATCGAAAACCGCCGTTTAGGGCAAGAGCTATTGGTAGAGATATCCAAGCTAACTGCAGACAGCATCTCATCTCCAAGGTTAGGCATAGATTTGGATTTCTGGATGAGCCGTTCAAACTCTGATATTCTGGTTGGTACCATATCTCTTGGCACTTCTTCAGACTCTGTCCTCCAACCTGCAAATAGACCTTTTTGCTGCTCCTGCTCATACTGCAATATCCGAGATTTCACTGAACAGATCACTTCAGAGCTCAATAAGTCTTTGCGATTTATACGGTGCATTTTTTTGTATAATTTCAAAAACCCTGGTGTGTCATGAGCCGACCTGTGACGAACCCTGGATCTGTTTGTGGCACAGCCCTCAGAAGTAAACGAGTTGCCCCAAGCTAAAGAGCTATCCTTAGAATTATTTTCACATAATAAGGAACCCATGCTTTCAGATTTGGTCTGGGTATTACAGAAGTTGTTGTGATCTTCTGCTAACAAGTCATCACAACTCCTAGACTTAATTTTTGGCGATGCCGTTTCCTCTGTGCTGCTCCACACCTCTGCATTCTGACGGTTCATCTGCCAGCCATTCTTAAAGTTGATCGAACGTTTTGTATCATCAGGCACAGCTAAGTGGTGGCTATAGCCCCTATAACAATCGAATGAGTTTGTGGCGTTTGGTTTATGAACAGAATAAGCGAATAGAGGGGGATACATTCTGCTAACATCCCCACCTTCAAAATCCAAAAAGCAGCATGATAAAAGAGAGACATTTCCAGAAATTAACAGATTGATAGCAAAAGATAAAGCGTTAGTAATAAGAGTGAAATATAGAGAATTCGATAGAAGTATCCATATCCTCACCAAAATCACTAAAACAAACTACGAAAAAGTAATTATTTTCATAAAAGTATTTCCAGGTCCTTTTTTTTTAATGTTATTTTTACATCACACTCTATTCGAAACTTATATACACCTAGAAAAAACAAGTCTAATTTGGTAATTTGGTCTGGATAAATTAACACATGATTTTAAGAGATTAAAACTGACCATACATGGTATTACACTTATATCTATCTCAAGCTTGTCTTTCTAAACTATCTCATGTCTGTCTAAACACGGGTGAGCATTTAAGGGGGGGGGGGGGGGGGTAATTCAGTTGCCAGAAATACCCCTCTCTGTATGCTCAAATGATGTGATGATAGAGTTTTCATAGATTGAGGCAGTGCATGTGTCTTTACCCTGGTCTTCTCTGGCTCCTTTCTGCTCCTAACCTGTGGCTGAAGCAGTGTTCTAATTGGAGAAGGCTCATGTGATAGCCCTGATTGGCTCTGCAATAGTCAGGTGACAGCTGGAGAGACTTAACACAGCAGCTGCTCAGCTCCTCAACAGCTGGAACATGGGAAAGAGGAGAGGAATGGGGGCTGATATGAATAGCCATCAGATGGGGACACCCCCCATCACAGCACTAATCCTGCCTGCAACATATCCTCTGGGAGTCTGTTCTCGTCTGGGCTCTGTTCCTGCCTGCACTACCACTTGTAGCTAAATGCAAGTGAAAGTACAGTGTAAAATGCATCACAAATTATTATTATTAATATGTAGTCACAATGCATTATAAAATGTTACAATCAGTGTTGTGATCATTAAGCATTTTACATTGGCTGTAATTGTTGCTGATTTAAATATCTGACATTTACAACCATTGCCACATTTTTTTTTCATTAGTTAAGTACCTGAGGACGGTTTATTGAAGCAGGTTGTTTTATGTTGTTATTGTTAATTTATTCAATAATAAAGTGTTTGGAACCCCCCCCCCCCCCCTCTACGAATCCTGCATTTACCCCCGAAACAATCTCATGTGTGTCTAAACTATCTATCTCATATCTATCTGTCTCTCTAGCTCATGTCTAACTATCTGTCTACATCAATCTATCTATGAAGTGAGTTCAGAGTAAATCTAAGGTTGGGTACACACTACAGAAAATTTCTTTCAATGCGCTATAGTTAACGATTTTACCAACAACTATACACGTACACACTATACACGTTTTACAACATTTTCCTTCAGATCTGTGCTCTTCATCTGTCATAACCATTGGCTAAAAAGATCATGACACACCATAGAGATCTATGGACACTGCAGGTCTTGAGTGCATACACACTGCAGAATTTGAATGACAACGTTCCATTGTTGAACAAGATTTTTAGTTTGGTTTAACAATCAAATCAAATGATAAGATGAGCTTTGGAACAATAATCGCTCATCGTTGGAGCGTACACACTAATGTGGTATCGGGCAGAACGGTCGTTTATAGTGTGATTGGCTCGATAATCGGCTGAAAACCCTGTAGTGTGTACCCAGCCTTAGTAATAATTACAACCGTTTTAAAGGAATCATCTGACAAGTATGTTCTGTATAATTTCGACCTCCGTAAAGTCAATTGTAAATAAAAAGGACCTTTTATATTTAGTATTTTGTTCAAACAGTTTTTGATTAGAAAATAAGTGTAGAGATCAGTACAATCGAGCTTTAGATAAAAGCACAACAATCTCATACCATGTATGGTAAATCAGTCTATATACAGGTACACAAGTAGGTGGTGCTGTTGCATCTTGATTTAGAAAACCGTTGGCACATGTTACTGGTAAACTGAAAACCAATGAGTTTGATACATTATATCTCAACATTCCGCCTACCTTTTGTCCGTGAAGGAGATGGAGGAGAAGAGTTAATAAAAGGTTTCCGCAGGGTGGCATTTGCACCTTGAGCTCCCATTCTACTAAGGCTGTTTCTGTTTGTATTCTGGTCACTGTGGGCTCTCTGATGACCTACACTGGGCTCAGACTTCCGTCTTTTCCTGTAGTCACTTGCAGAACTTGAAATAAACAAGAAATAACATTTAACGACCTGCAGCAATTGTCCTCCAGCATGTTTCTGTTATCTCCATGCTTGAGCTATGTTTTGTTCTGCTTGCAGTGCTCTTGCATGTTTTGTGAAACCCTGGCCTGCGTCCAAACCCCACTCCCACAAATCAATAAGAACCTGAGGAACAATCAGAGCATGACATTGCAGCTTCCTTATGGAGAACTCAGACTGCCAACAATGATTTCATTATTGTAATGTCACACAAGCATGGGGATCTTGGTTATCTCACAAGTTTTCAATGATAAAACAATTCAAGCAATTTTCATCATACTGTGGCGTTACAATAACCCATCTGATTACGGATTTCCTTTCTTAAGAGCTGAAATAAATTATAAATAAAACTATATAATGCTGCCAACACTATCTATGAACAATCTAGACACTATCTATCTATACAATTTCAGCATTTGTGTTACATGGTAATGAAACGGAGATCATCTTTTTTATTGGCATTTGTTAAGAGTGAACCTCTCACACGCTGTCGTAGGATTTTAGCTATATAAAGTATGTGTATGTAGAGCAGAGACAATCATCCATTTACATACATTGGTGGTAAGGAGGGTTTTGCATTTTTAGAGCAACATAAATAGAGTGTCAACACGATTTGTTTACAGGACAAAAATAGAGAACATATTTTCAAGGCTAACTACTGTAATTCGCTATGCCCTGCGTATGTTTTAAAATAAAAAAAATGTAGCCATGGCTGCAACTTCACTACAGTACATATAGAAATATGGAATTCAATGGCAAAAAATAACCTACAGGTCCATCTAGTCTGACCTTTTTTGTTTCTTTAAACATTTTAGATTGTCGGTTTTAACAATAACAATAGCCATATATAGTCCCATGTATTCTTGAATTCTTTTACTGTATGAAACAAAAGATACCCTTTAGAAACACTAAAGCAAATCATTCCAGGAACCACTTTTGAATAGATGAACATATAAAAAAACATTACAAGAACCACACACTTCTCATCTATCACAATTAGTTTGGATCAAAAGAATGTGATGTAATATCTGGACACCCTATCTTCTCTTTCTGGGATGTGCATTGTTCCTAACTGCAAGGGTTGCATATACAATATTTTAATTGCTTTGGGACTGTGGATGTATTTCGCTATATTTTTTATATGTATATGTGTTTTTTTTAATAATTATTTATTTTTGAGTGGCCAAATTATATAAATTACAGTACAATACAGATATCAATGCAGCGCAATAGTAACATCAAAAAGCTTCAAACAAAACAAAAAACCAACATGTACAGAATATCATATTGTATCTAGGTCACAAAAGGAAAAAGGGTCTACAGAGCAGGATTCATAGTATGAAATTGTAGAACCAGCTTTTAAGGTTTACAGATATTAACAACAGTATAATATACAGAAGTTAGAGGGGAGGGAGTACAGGATCAGAGGTGGGGTCGGGAGGGGGGATGTCAACAACGAAACATCACAGTGTGGAGTAGATCAGTGTGGATAAGTATGGGTATAGCCTTACAGAATTAGGGAGAAAGATTCAGAGATGAGAAATCAACCACTGCACATGGGTTGACGGCGGAAGAGGTGGAGCAGATGGAGAGAGACAAAGATCTGCATTCAGAGAAGAGCCAGGTGGCCAATACTTGATTAAAAACATGACCTCTATTGTAAAGGTAGTAAGTTATCTACTCAATAGCTACTATATGCCAAATCTAAGTGGTAATAGAGATGGGGAGGTGTTCTTCTAATGTAGAGTCAAGAGGGATTTGGCTGCTGCTAAAATATGTGCAACAAGCTTCCTATAACATTTATCTTGGGGGGGCATAGCATAGCAAAGATCCCTTGCCACCGTGGCCTCAGAGAGACTGTTCAAGAGTCTATGGACTTTGTCCCAGAAGGGAGAGATTACAGGGCATTTCCAACAGATATGCCCCATGGTGCCTATATGACCACATCCACGTCAACAGTCTAGTGATTAGCAGGGAAACATTTTATTGAGTATCACTGGGGTACCGTACCAGCAATAAGAGATTTTGTAAGAAGTCTCTTATTTTGGTTGAGATATAACTTTTGAGGCATGTCCTCTCATGCCTCTTCGTCTGGGAGGGGGATGATCCTAGGTCCCTTTCCCATTCGGTTTCATTATATTTTTGGCACTGTCAATAAAAATACTACAGATTTCAGAAATCATGCACTTGGCCAAGTGGTGATATCCACAGACAGGGCCGGACTGGCCATCTGGCA
>NW_027448090.1:0-10356 GCF_038048845.1 Mixophyes fleayi | reverse complement strand
TCAACATTTATTTATATAGCGCCAGTAAATTCCGTAGGGCTTTACAATTGGGAACAAACGTTAATAAGACAATACTGGGTAATACATACAGACAGAGAGGTAAGAGAATCCTGCTCTCAAGCTTACAATCTATGGGACAGTGGGAGTTTGAAACACAAGGGCATGTGCTACATCATATTGCACAATGGACCAGCTAGCAACCACAGCAACCATTTAGGTGTACCCATGAGTGCAAAAAATCTCTGCCAAGTTACATTTGGATTAAGCTAAATCAAATTTACACAACTCATGAAATCGTCGGTGGGTTATGTGAGGTCCTCTTCCTTTTGGCTGCTATTCTGTTACGCATTCCTTAACACATTTCTATATGGAGTGATGTTATGTGAATGGTAGAAGCCGCATTGTAGGAACTGGATTATTGAATTGAAAGGGACAGAGAGACAGAAATATTGGACAATCACCATCAGTGATTTCCATTCCTGCCTCCATGTAACTGCACATTATTTGCCCAGGGACAACCCTTATGTGTTGTGTTATTGGTAAAGATGTTTTAAATGTTACGTAAGAGATCCTGAAAACATGCTGCACTATGGGGAGAGGAGAACAGTGGAATTATGGAAAGACATGGCTGCTGTTAATAGAGGTTGTTTTTTCTTTATGAAGTCTTCCATACATATTCTGCATATTCAGAGTCCCTACTTCTGAATAATTCAACCAATGGTGAAGCTGTCAGTGAATGTCACTTCAGTAGTTATGTAATGAAATGGTCACCATACAACATTAATATAGTCAGTAAGCTGTGATATCGTAGATCAAACTGAATTTGTTTTTGCTCAGAAATGTCAAATTATACTATAGCCTAATATGTATTCTAAGGATATATCAGGGTGTTGTGTGCATTATCTGTTGTCTATTTTGTAGGTACCCATCAATCGTGTTCTACCAACTAACTGCATGTCAGTGGACATCCATAATTTCACATGTATCCTTAATACAGCAACCATTGCTAAGTTATATTTATTATGCCAAGTGTCAGTTTTATGTTTGCTTTATCTGAGTTTAATGTGGCCACTTGGTAAATGATGGTATTGTTGTGTATTTGTGTGCTTCCATAACAATTTATATCAGATATTGTGGATCCTTACAATGAAATAAGAGAACCAGGTAAGGACATAATATAACCTCAGCGCTCAGATATAAACAATTCTTTAGTAAGAACACTTGTTCAATAATAATGACTTCACAAACAATGGCCCTTTGCAGTCATTGTTTTTGTCTTTAGCTCTGTCAATGTTGGATAACAACTGCACACTATGAATTGCATATCAAACGCTGCATGATTTAAGTGTTGGTAAATATATGAATGACCTTTGCTCTTTGTTTATTATGTATTGAATATACTGTTTATTTTATATAATAGAAAATGAAATGGTAGGTATAACAGAGTTCAAAAACTCAATGTTCTATTCATTGTGTCCCTTTTCAGAAACACACAGCCCTGGCTATAGAATGAACGAGGTTCTCGTAAGGTACAGCCAGCAATTTACTGCACATTGGGAAGGAATTATAGGAAGATTACGTGTGCCCAGGTTTGTTCTCAGTTGAGGATACTGCAATTGGCTATTTAGTGTTGATAAAAGCAAATCAATGTGATCTATTGTCATCTTTTAATTGTTTTTAAGCCACATTTGTATTGATATTTATTCAGTCAATATTTCACAATTCTAGCTGCAATGAGGGTGATATTAAAGAGACCTGGAAGTGTTGATCAAAAACTTTTTCTTTTAAAAGGAAATACAAATTTTCAATAAAGTAAAATTTGACAGGTTACAAGCAATAAATATTCTGTATTAAGGATATATGATATTTACAGCACACATTTACCAGTTTATTGCTATGCTTGTCTCAGTATGTATCTATGTCATTGAAGCTGCCTCTTTTTCTACTTGTTGGGACTTGCAGGACTTTCAGTCCAGCACAAGCCGCATAGACTTGTGCTAGTTTTAAATGGTCATTACACCTAAAATACAAGTTGACTTTTATAGTCGCCTTTATAAATATATACATAAAAAGTTCAGGAGCTGATGATATGAAGATATTTGAGATAAAGCTTCAGTTAGTAAACCTATTAATACCCCATTCATACTGCACCAAAATCCCGGGTTTTTGCCAGGGCGAGCTCAAACGACCTTTAACCCGGGATTTATCGAGGGGTAATTCCCGGGTCGAACCAAAAACCCGGGGTTGCACAGAAAACAAGCTGATTGGCTGTCTGCCTGTCTCTGGAGGATAAATAAATGTTATTTTTTTTTATTTCTTTTATTCAATTTTAAAATATAATAGCAAAGCAGTTTTGCTTCTTTGAGGATCCTTTTAAAACAGTAAAGGTATAAATTGCTATGTCTCTGAATTGCTGATGTTTCTGATTCAGAAGGGCAGAGGGAATAATTGGGCATCAGTTAATTAAATGATGAAATTTAGCTGCTACATTGAGCAAACCAACTAATTATTATGCTTTTTTAATTATGATTTTACTTATAGAAAGTGTCAATGACATCACCATTTTTCAGCCAATGAAAACTGCTCTGGTGATGACTCCCACAAATTGCCAAGGCACAGATTTGTGCAGTATGAATGGGGTGAACCCGGGAAATTCCCGGGTCCGAGGTGCAGTATGAATGGTGTTTCTGAGCTGGGACGCTCCGAGCCCCGGCAAAAACCCAGCTTGAAAAACCCGGGATATTGCCGGGGCGGCAGTATGAAAGCGGTATAAGAGACATTGCAATTATGGAGAAATTTCTGATAACAGAACAGTATCTTGCACTCAACTATATGGTAAATGTAAATACCGGACCTGACGTATTTTGTGTAAAAATTCCGCGTGTTCATGTTGAGTCATATGTATTGCGAATTACATCCAGCTCAAAGTACACCAGGATTTCTAAGTCTGGCCTACAAATGCGTATACGCCACCCAATAGCGCAGAAATGCAGCTTGACAGTGTTAGCGGTAAATGTAAAATAAAAAAAGCTGCATTACCCCATTTGATGTAATATATATATATATATATATATATATATATATATATATATATATATATATATATGTGTATGTAATATACACAGGAGTAAATAGTTCAATGACAGTATTATTGATCCAAAACCAAAACATACATATTTCCATGTGGAATGGAATATCCGTGTGTGCTCTCTTGCTGTACTCCACTTGTACTACACATGCACAGTACAGAAATGTGTATATTTATGCTTCAAACATTGCGGTACTATGTCAACCTAACTAGCCTCTTGCAAAATAATGCTGACAGCACACAAATCAATATCACCCCTCGTATATCCTTTATACCTAAAACTGCCTCTGTAAACATTTCTGTGCATAATAATATTATAGTTAGTGAGTTGTGATGTCTACAATATAAAGTTCCTTTGTATGTTAACCCCACTGCTGGTTCCTGGAGTTACTGGTTCTATTTCTGATACCGTTTGCTACATTAATTACCTTTTCTATCTATTATTGATGGGAGGTAAATGGATAACCATATAACAGATTCAGTTATACACAGGTCAATCCCCATGCTGTTCCCCAGCTTTTTCCAATTCCCTACAGCATTGAGAAGTAATTCACAATTAATCAGACGTGCTGAAGTTATATAATGACCAATAAGATGATCATTTATATGTGTGCCTAGACAATCTGCCAGTTACCACTATACTGTACATCCCATATAGAGAATGTTAGCACTTCATTGAAAAGTTGGTATTGATAGTGTCACTGTCTATTTTACAGCCATGCAGAATGGGAAAACATGATGACTAACTGCAGCGCATTTATTTTCTATGGGACCGAGAGGCTTTTAGCACATGTACTGTTAGACAAATTTGTTGCTATGGATTTTACAGGTGAGCATGAAATAAAAGTCATAATTACTGCATAAACTGTTGTACAAGTCGGAAAGTACCCAGAGTAATGAACAACAACTAACTCAGTAGTAACTTTTTGATGATAGCTACTTTGGCGTAAATAGCAAGATATTTAGAAATTGTGTTTAAAATAGTTTGTGAAAAAAAATGGTACTTAAGGGACCAGAGCAAAGTGATTTGAACAGAAAATAGCACTTCTACTATTATTTTCCTATGTTGTGACAGTAATGTGAGGGCTTTCTTCTTGTTGCTCGTAAATTGTGTTGGCTTTTTAGTAATGAGCTAAATGACACTAGTCAGGTACACATAGAGGAGGCAGCCATGGCTGAGCCAGTGTTCATGGGAATTCTGCTATCTATTCATTAGGAGCAATTGGTACTAAAAAATGGGCAGCTCAACGTGAAAGGTTCATTGGTGATTCAAAGGCAAATGTATTGTATTTCTTCATTCTTTACCTTTGCATTGGGAACTAAGAGGCATAGGTTTGTTACATAGAGCTCGAAGCAGTACAACTCTGTTGTCAAGCATATATGCTCATCGCTCAGACAAAACTCTGTTAGCAAAATGATCTATGTCCGGTGTACAAAAGTGTTAGATATGCATAGTACATAGCCCTATACATGCAATATAATGCTCAATGATACACAAGAATAGTGTCATATTCACAGAGCAATGCAATAGCTAGTGTATAGCAATAAATGCAAAGTCGCACTGAGAGACTAGATCGCTAATAAGTCGCTACAGACAACACCCCCCTTACCACTTTATAATTAATATGAGAATCTTCTTTTCTGCGGTAACCCAAATGGAAATAACAAATTATAAACACAACCAGAACGGCCGGGTAGTGTCCTCTGCCTGCCTCTGCGTAGCTAGAACAACTTGTAGTCAGAGCAGTGGAATGTTAGCAACACATAATATTTCAGTTTAGCCAAAATTAAGGTAGAAGGTACTAGGCAACATTGAGCCAATCTGAGCATCTAAACATTTGCAGCATAGAGTAGTGAAGTGTGACTCCTGTCAAACTGGTGCAGAACGATTGTGGGGTCAAATGTACCTATATGATAAAGCTCATACATACTTGTATTACTTTGTCAGTGTACAGATAAAGCTCCCTTGGCAAATTGTCTGTTCTGGCAATTACCTAAATGACGACAATGCAATGGAGCGTGTGCACTTGTCCTGCTCACTCCCATAACTGTGAGAGTGCGGTGCCAGTATAGGCACACAGCACGCTCAGTACCAGCTGCCCAGTTTCTAGGTGTCACAGAGAATTCATACTCCATCTGCATCTCGGTTAAATAACCGACAATTTACAAATTCACCTTATTGCCTTTGTGAATAACTCTCCAATCAGCTATACTTACATATTTGAGTGCTTATTATTTATCATTAGTATCATCCTTGTTTCCTCTAGTGCAGGAGTCGCTAACCAGTCAGACATGAAGAGCCCAAAAATATCTATAAATATCACAAAACCAACTTTGCTTTTTATGTGTGTATATACCTATAAACAGTATAAACACACACATATATATACAATACACACACACATTGAGAATGTAACATCATTTACAATTTTTTGGTAAGTGAAAAAGAAAATATTCAACAATCCTAAAATGTTCACAATAATCACCAAATCAGTACAACGATCTATTATCTCGCTGCTGAGGAGGGTTCAAAGTGCTACATATAGTCTCTTCACAGCACTTCACAATTGCTGTGGAGGAAACTGTTGAAGTGGGTATAAAAAAAAGTCATAAATGGTCATCACATCACTCCACATGCTATCAAACCTAACAAAATGTCCCTTGCATGCCCATCAGACCTCCCCACATGCCTCTTACATCCAAATGTGACCATCCCATGACCTCAAACCTCCCCACATCAGAACACTTCACATGCCCATCAGACCTCCCCACACGCCAACAAACTTCTCCACATGCCTGTTGCACACATCAGACCTCCCCACATGTGATCAGACCTCTCTCTATACATGCTCATTTGACCACACCAGATGCCATCAGATCTCCACACATGCCACCAGATCTCACCACATGCCCCTTAAATGCCATCAAATTTACCCACATGCCCATTACATCCACATGAGACCTGGCCACATGCCATCAGATATCACAATATGCTCCTTACATGCCCATCAGCATCACCGCCTAGCCTCAGACCTCCCCACATGCCCCTTAAATGATATCAGACCTCCTCACATGCCCCTTACATCCACATCTGACCTCGCCACATGCCAGCAGTCCTCCACACATTTCATCAGATCTCTCCTAATGCTATCAGATCTCTTTACATGCCAATCAGTCTCTTTGTATGCCCCTTACATGTCACAACTGCCACACTTAGCCGCTATGTATGGGCAGGGAGTGTGAAAAGTGTTTTTTAAGCAGATATGTCATTGAAAATGTACTTACTTAACAATAAACATAGCTTAAGACAATATACATTGTACTCCATCATTTGTTTGTATTTCTGAAAACTGCATATTCTTTACTCGAATCAGTTAGATTCCCAGGACAAAGGTAAAAACCAGTGAATGCAAATGTAGTTAAGCAAAATGATATATTATGTGCTCACAAGGAATATCTGACTAATTCTATTATAAAGAGAACTCTCAGTGTACAGTCCGTGTTTCTGTGTTTAGAATAGAGTATAAAAATAGGACATAGAGGTGTATGTGTCATTATGGGTCAGTTTCAAATTCCAGAAGTGGACTACTGCTGCACGATCTTAAAAAGATAGGCAGGAATCTATTATTGCTCACATGTTTCGATCAGGGTCTCTTCAAGCACCACCATCCATGGAGCAGTAGCCTCCTTACCCACAACAAGACCCTCCTAACCTCCCCAAGCACTCCGGTCGCTGGCCGCTCCTCAATAATTGAATACTTGTTACCTGTCACACTTAGCCGCTGGAGCCCGCACAGAGAAAGAAGGAGAGGAAGCTACACCCTCCTCCTCCTTACCTGATTAGATAATCGGTGACACTGTGATATCCCTGCATTGTGTAGAGGAAGTCACATGACGTGCTCCCAGTCAGACGAGTAGCTGACTCTGTTCCAATATGGCCCTGCCTGCGCCCAGAGCTGCCCTCATGCTCCCGGCCAGAAGCCACTTTTGAATGCCCAAAGAGATGCATGTGGCTTGAGAGCAGCCGGTTGGCCACCACTGCTGTAGTGACATACAGTAAGTAGACAAAGCAAATATACATTAATAACAACATGATGAGACAAATAACTTGAGATACATGGCAAGAGCTTACTATATAAATTATTGTCCATTGTGTCTTGAAAAGAAAAGCTGACTATAATATTTAGGATGAATGGAAGTGCTGTGATTTAGGATGAATGATGATTCTTACTGAGATGACCTTCACTTAATAACAAGATAGGATCCATTAGCCTCTACTGGTCATCAGGGCAGATGGTGACAGGTTTCTCAAATGGATAAATTATTGCTGAGTAGCAATATCCTATTATGTATGATCTTTTTATGGAGCTTCAGGAGTGTATCTGCACACAGTTTCTGGCTCAGACACAATTTCACATATTTGAAATAACATATTTTACTTTCAGGCTCACCAAGTAAAGCTGGCAATATCACTTCTTTTTATGTACGAGTCTGCAGGAATTTAGCAAATCCAAAATCAATAGGTTTTACCACATTAATAGCTAATGTGACACAGGCACCCTTCTGGTGATGCATACACAAACAACTTCTCGCTATGTACTTTCATTTCATTTATATTTTCAGGATGGCAAAGTCAATGATAACACAATGTTCCAAACACTTTCTTGTGACTCTAGTGCTAAACTAACAGAAATCAGCTCCCTTGACACTATCCAACTTATTTGGCATCGGTCAACCACATAATGAACAACTCAGGTGTTTATACTTTGCACTCTACCCACAGCCCTAACTTGATGGACAGGTGACACACCCATCTGGCCTTTATCGAGGAGTTCTCCTCACGCGTTCTTCTTAATGAGTCTCAGTGCAGATACACCCAGTCAACTGCTGTTAACTGTGGAAGAGGATGCCTCTGAACCACTTCAAAATATATACAATGAATCACACTCTTTACTATTATTTTGAGGCACATATGTCCTCCACCTGTATCTCTTTAACCTAGGCGCACTACTGTACAAATATGTAACTCTGTTTGCAGCCTTACCCTGCAGACTGTCAGCTAAATACCTAACTCCTCTCTTAGAGGCCTCTGGCAAACCACTCCCTTTGTCACACTAACTATACTATTATACCAGTGATGGGCAACAGACGGTCCTGTTGCCACATGCGGCACTCTGAACCTTCATCTGCGACTCCCCCCTTCCTGCTTTATTTTCAGATTTGTTTGTTATAGCTTGTAACACTTGTTTAAAATGCCTGCTGATATTTTATTATAGACAGGTGTCTCTTTTTTCGAGATGTGCAGTTCTTTTGATGTTTAGAGGGCCACACCATTAGGCCCCCGCAGGGCCGGATTAAGGGAATGGCGGCCCCTGGGCTAAGGGGGCCTCCATTCCCCCGTGAGGGCCCCCCCCCGGTGGCCGGAGCTGCACGCCCCCCCCTCCACAGTGGTCGGGGCTGCCCGCGCCCCGCCGGCACTTACCTCCTTCTCCGGCGCGCTGTACTCTGTTTACTGAGGAGATCTTGTGAGAGTGACACTCACGAGATCTGCTCAGTAAGGAGACTACAGCGCGCCGGAGAAGGACTGCAGTGAAAGTGCTCAGCAGCACTGATCGCGCCGGAGGCGCCCCCGCCCCCGACCGATCAATACTGCTGCTGAGCACTTTCAAGGTCCATCTGGATGCCATAGGCCCCTGGGCTGTAGCCCAGTTAGCCCTATGGGTAATCCGGCCCTGGGCCTCAGAAGTATATCAGGTTTCCCATCACTTATCCTTCTAGCTATTAGAAAATGCACTAGAGCAACTATCAGTATAAGGTAATTGGGAATATAAGTTAAAGGACAACTGTCGCTAGTTTGGGAAAATAATAGTAGCTTTATTACAGCAAAATAATATTTTTAATTTGGTCATTGTTTAATATCTCAAAAAGAAGGAAAATAATGATCAAACATTGCAGTAAACGCCTATACTCACAGCATAACTCGCTCAAGAATTACAATGAGATAGTTTGCATCTGTTAAATGATAATGCCATACACACATATCCTACTGTCAATGTAAAGAAAAGTTATAAACAATGTAATCATCAGGTGAAGCGGGGAAAGAATATATATATATATATATATATAATATATGTTTAGATTTGGTAAATGCCTGGGGTATAGCTGGAGAAGAGATGGATGGGCTCCATTTACAAGGCCCAGTCTGGGTCTTCTGTTCTGCTGTCAGACTGATTAATGCTGGCACCTGTTAGCTGTGTTTAAAAGGCTGCTAGGCAGTGGAGTCAGTCTCTCACTACCTGAGGCAAGGGACTGCAGAGTCTGTGTGAGAAGAAGCGTTTATTATGAAGTTTCTTTTATTATTTTGCTTAATAAAACTGGCTGAGGCTAGTTGAACCCAAAACCTTGGACTTGAGTGATCTCTTGGCTGCTACACACTGCCATCTACCCCAGGGGATGACAGGATTACAGCTGTTCCCCTACCCTAGCCTGTCTCTCTCTCTCCCTCCCTGTGTGTGTGTGTGTGTGTGTGTGTGTGTGTGTGTCTCTCTCTCTCTCTCTCTCTCTCTCTCTCTCTCTCTCTCTCTCTCTCTCTCTCTCTCCTATTCATATCTATATGTATAATAATTTTTTTTCAAGTACATGAAAATTTCAGATTGAAGTGTACAGACAATCTAAATTTGCTGTAAAGCAGATTGTATGTGGATTATGTATTTCAGAATGCCAGCTGATGATTCTTCTAGATCAGGTGCGGACAAGTCGTAGTTTTTCAAGACAATCAACGATTGATGTACAAAAAAGGTAAAAATAATGAAAAATTATCTTTCTTGCCATTGGGGGACACTGTGACCATGAGGTATAGCAGGTTTTACATGTTTTTATATTTTCATGGCTATTTCTTTCAGTGTTTTTTTTTTTTTTTTTTTACTTCTCCTTTTACTCACCGAATCATCTGTTTCTCTGAGTCCATTGGGGGACACTGTGCTCTGTTTGATTCTATGTATTTCACTCATGTTTTTCTGTTGTTATGCCGAGTTAGTCCCTCCTTTTCTGTTGGGCATTGATATAAAACTGGCGTTGGCCCTAGCTGGAAGGGGCTATATAGGGAGGTTTGACACTTGAATAGTATTAGCTATTGAAGTGCCCTAGCGCCACGTCCACCTGCTATATTCCATGGTCAGCGTCCCCCTTTGGACTCAGAGAAATGGACTATACGGTAAGTGAAAAAATCCTATTTTGCTGTTGTTGTAGTGTAAGCTGTTAGAATGTAA
>NW_027448089.1:0-11474 GCF_038048845.1 Mixophyes fleayi | reverse complement strand
GCACGTCATGTGATGCGGCCGCCTGTGCGCCGCTGGAAAAATTAATCGCCTGTATGTGCAGCATACACTAAAGACCTGCAACTGCATATCCATATGTATACATGTATATAAGGAAAAATCCTCTGCTACATATACAAGTGTGAACTGCATTCAACTGTTATTGCCTAACTGCTGCAACTGTTATACAAAATGATATACCAACTGTGAGTACCTGCATATATCTACTGTTATTCAAGTTCAATAAACAGCAACCTGTTTAAGTTCAAAAGTATTGTGGCTTAACATGCACATTAACACCGCTGACACCTTTAATAACATCAGAAGTTATATAACATTTTCAGTAATATATGACTCACAGATAACTGAATGGTTCATCATTGGGGCAGTTTGCTATACTTAACACACACACACACACACACACACACACACACACACACACACACACACACACACACACACACTCTCTCTCTCTCTCTCTCTCTCTCTCTCTGTCTCTCTCTCTCTCTCTCTCTCTCTCTCTCTCTCTCTCTCTGTCTCTCTCTCTTTCTCACTGGGGTTTGCCAGTCTTTTCAGTACATGGTGATGCCCTTCTTCCAACCTGGGCTCAGGGCAGACACTTTATTAACATGTCATAGCCTGTTAATAAAGTGAAAATAATTTTAAGGGCACGTTCAAAGCCTTGGAGAATGAAGGCGAACCTCGTAGGGCATGGGAGATCGCTCCACAGGTGGGGAGCAGCCCAGACAAAGTCCTGAAAGCAGGAGTAGGAAGAGGTAATCAGTGTGGTAGTGAGGTGGATGATTAGCTAAGAGCTTTGTATGTGAGGGTGCAGAGTTTAAATGTAATTCTGTAGGCCACAGGGAGCCAATGTAGCTGCAAGTCTCATGGAGCAAGCTGCACTTTCAATAGGAAGCTGCCACCCTTACAGAGAAAGCTGCCAGTCTAGTCGAAAGACCTGCCCATCTATCAGAAAGAGATCCACATGACTAGATCCACGTTGCTAGCTACCATACTATCAGAGAAAATTGTCAATCCCAGAGGTGATCCTGCCACTGCTAGTGTCTAAAGAGCCCTCCAGGTTTCCAGGACTGGTCAGTATCTGCCTCATGTTGCAGCATGTGTGTGGTAGAGTTACAGACTAGCATTGCCCTATATTGCTGGGACTCATCCTCTGACTTTGAGCTTGCCTAAAGCTATACTCCCTTATTGCATAACCAGTAATAATAGGCTGGTCTTTAGTTCCGCTATTCTAGTGTGTATCTTCCCATGATTATACCAAAATCCATGATGGCTGCTTGGAAGCCTAGCCAACAGGTACTACATGCTTGGTCTCAGGATTACAGATTACAATAACCCAACATATTAATATATAGCAGAAGACATTCCAATACATTGTCAGTGGTAGGTACAAAATCCACGTTACCCTATAATTTGCATTAGATTTTAAATATTGTTATGTTGACAGTCTAAATATCATTTATTTAAAAAAATACATATTAACTATTAGAGAAGAAGGTTTTATGAGAATATTTTATTTTCATAAAGATGTAGGAGATCCATATATTTTATAATAAATGCTCCATAAAAAGGATTTTGAGACTATATAAAGATTAACAGCTGTTTAGCATAGTGAAATGGTAATTTGTCATTCTCCAAGTACAAAGCAGCAGCCTTTCTTTATACGGTTCCTTTGACACATGTAAATTGTTATGGGTGTATTATATGATTACAGCCTGTTCTGGAAAATCGATCACATGGTATGTTAACTCCTTAAAGAAAATTTTACCTCATTCCTCAAAATGACCATACTAATTTATTGATCCCTTTAAATAGATCTACCAGTAAACATCATGCGTTTCCTCAAAGACAATTTTAAGTAATCTAATTTTTTTAAATAATTTGTGTACCATAAAGAACCTGTTACTCCTTTTTTTGCTATTCTTGAAAAGTAACTTTTTATGACAGTATGGTTGATAAATTTCAGAGTAGTAGGCCCACATGCATCAGAAAAAGTCCAGCTGTCAGACTTGTCAAGCCTAAAAATCCTCAGATTGCATGCAATATGCATAAAAGTAAAATATTATTGTCAAGGATCGATTCCAGGTGCAGTGGTAGGCGGACATGGGGATCACGCTAGACCAGGAGGAATGGTCAGATATTTATAAATGGACAGCATGCTGCTCTATAAATGTCTGCATCAATGAAAAGGCTAACATACTGCTTCATAGATGGTACTATATTCCTTCCAGATTGCAAGCTATATATCCGCAGACAAGTGCTGCCTGCTGGAGAAATTGTGGTCAAACAGGAACCTATATACATATCTGGTGGGACTGTCCCAGGATACGCCCATACTGGACAGCAGTCCTCACGCTAGCTTCAGCTATCATTGATGCCCCCATACCTCCTGATCCTAAGCATGTCCTACTACCACTACAACTCCCGAACCTCACTAAATCTGCCTACAAACTCTTTCAACATATCATTAACGTGGCTACATGTCAAATGGCTGCCTCCTGGAAAAACCCCTTGCCACCAACACTTCAAATGGTCTGTGGTCGGATCTGGCATACATACCAGATGGAACACATTACCAGCATTTTGAGGGGCTCCTCCGTGTCTTTCTATAAAGTTTGGTCCTCATGTGCCTCATATTATAACCAACCTTTACTTCAGTTCTAATAGAAGTCGAGCATGGAATGGAGCTGCTAGACAACTTTAATCCTTTCCTGCTTGATGCGTGAATCTCCATCCCCCCACCCTTCCCCATGTCCCCTCCTCCTCCTTCCTTTTCTTCTTTCCAATATCTTACCCCCTCACCCTTACCATATAGTTTAAAGTATTAAAAATGACATCTTAGCTTCAGATAAATGCACAGTTAACTTCCAAATACAAAAGAACTGTGAGAAATTGTCTTGCATGCCGCTATGTCTAAAAATGTTTACAATGTTACTGTTATGTCACAGTTACTTATCCTGTATAAGATGTTTCTAATAAAAAAAAGTATTTAAAAAAAATATATATATATTATTGTCATTGTTAACAAATAACAAAAGGTGGTATAAAAAGTAATTTGCACTGGAACCCCCATAGTCCAAGTGGAAGATGGGGACCAGAGCTAATGTACGGTCTCCATTGCACTGTATCACATATTTTCATTGCAGTCCAAGACTTGTATACAGTCTACAGAACAGAGATAATCTAGAGCACCATTTTCTCCTTCATCATAGTAACCAGATAATTATAGGTCTGTGAGCTTTACTTCTGACAATGACAAATTATTTTAAGAGATTTTGAGGGATGCGATTTTGAAGTGTATTGTAAAATATTTTTTATAAAACAGTGTCAGCATGGTTTGTTGAAAGACCAATCATGCCGCACAAATATGACAAGTTTTTATATGAGGCGGTAATTTTCAGACTGGATCTTGATGTAATATGTTTGGAGTTTGCTAAATTGTTTAATACTGTTCCAGATAACAGTGTGGTACATAAGATGAGAGTACTATAACTAGAAAGAAAAGTATGTACATGGGTGGAGAACCTGATGAAAAATAGAAGACAAAGAGTAGTTTTAAATAGAACATTTAGACTGGGGTAAACCAATTAGTGGTAGACCACAGGGATCAGCATTAGGTCCTGTCATTTTTAATAATTTTTAATGACCTTGTAGATGGCCTAGAATGTAAGGTGCCCATATTAGCTGATTACAATATGATATGTAGGTTTAATAACACAGAGCAGAATAGTAACTTGCTACAAATTGATTTATACAACATGATAAAGTAGGCTGGAACATGACACATGAAACTGGGTAGGGTTAAGCACCTAAGCTGTAATAATACTATGCTACAGCAATTACACATTAAGAGGCTCATGAAGAGTTGTATTGAGCATGCGCCCCAAAAAAAGAATGCACATTTTGGAGCATCTTCAACTTACAACTCCTTACAGTTGAGGAGGAGGAGAAGGTAAGGAGCTGGCAAGCATTGGCAGAGTACAGTAACAGCGTGTTCAGATAATTCTGACTCTGAGGGAGGTGGGGACATCATCCTCTACTCCTGGGACTGGGAGTTTGGCTCTTGGCTGTGACATCACAGCCAAACACCACACTGCCAGTGTAACAGTGACATGGAGGAGCAGCAGTAGGCAGCTTCACATGCAAGAAGTTGCTGGCTGGTTCTCCTTCATGTCAGCAGCATGGCACTCTATGTGGGCGTGTTGTGGGGGCATTAAAAACACTGGATGAGTGACATTATCTCATTCATTCAGTATTTTAGGTGCCCCCTGACCATTGACGTCCTAGGCAAACATCTAGATACGCCAAATTGTAGCGCCAGCCCTGCCTCCTCCCCTGTAAGGCTAAATTGGCCACTGTCAAGTAGGGTGTCTTATTTTGCCTTTGAGTTTAAAATAGTTGAACTTGATGGACCTGTGTCTTTTTTCAACCTTACAACTAATGTAACTGCAACCAAAAAATAGAGCAGTATTGCATCATGTACAAAAGTCCTATTTGTTAAAGACTGGTTATTATAAAAGAACAACTATAAGGACATTTGTTTTTTTCTTTTCTTGCTTTCTCTTTTTTTGTTCTACTGACAGTTGCACATACTGTATAGTGACTATTAATAAGCTAATGGTGTACAAAAGACTGTGAGCCTCATTTAGATTTGCATAGTTTTGCATGAGTTAGGCATCTACTAAGTTCACACCAAAAATGCAGCTGTTTCTAGAGTTTTGTCTATTGTAGAGTTGTAACCCCTTACCTGGGAATGCAGAACAGGGGAGAGCAAGGGCGGACAAGCTGAAGCTAAGTACAGTAAGGGGTGTTGACATATTGCGACATAATAAGATCTGGATGCATCTTCAGATACACTTATAAGGAGGCAATACTCTTGTAGGTACTGTAGGACTGGTGGAAAGATACACAAATATCGTGATGACTATTGCGCTTTGACCTCTCCAACTGAAACTACTTAATTCATTATCACATCTATACTACATCAAGTTGCGGGTGTCTATTTCATGACTTTTGTCATTTCCATTTGAACTACTGCAGGAAAGAAAATTGACATTGGATTTTTATATATGGCACTTCATTACATTATTACATTGTGTACAAATAGGGTAATGTGCCGTTTGTAATTGCTACTAAAACTATCAGTCCACATCTCTACTCTATCATTATCATATGTTATTGTTTTTGAGCTATACGCCTCTTGAAATAAACCTGCCCCAACATATACAGGTAAGTACACATTTTTTGTGTGCACATCACTCTCTGCGTACATTTTGTGCACAGATATGTCCAAATCTAAAGGAGACTTTCTTTGGAGAAAATAGGCACATGGGATGTTTTGCTACAACCTTGTTTTAGCCAGACATTCTCTCTCATCCTATGATGAGAGAGAAGTATAGTATTCTGTCCAAATATTCAGGCAGACCATAATGAGTATAAACCAATATGCATCCTGCCTAGTCAAACTTCTTAAGGAGTAACTATAAGTAATGATTGTCAACTTATTGTCCAGGGGGTTAATTTGAGGCCCTTTCAGCAGTGGTCACTATGGAGTTGATGAATTGGTATTCATAGTAGCCTATGAGTCTAGCTGTGCTTTCTAGAACAGGTGTTGGGGTCCATACATGGCTGTCTCTATAGGAGTCATAATAGTACTTTCCTTCTGGGTGGTCCAAAAATCACTCTGCCTTTGGTTTCCCTCTGTAAAGCTGGGAGACAGTAAACCTACTGTACCAGGTGTTCTCAGTTGGTCTCCTATATTGTTATTTACCTGGCTCCACTCTGCTTAGCTACCAAGATTGAACGAGTTTGGGCATAAACAGGGTGGTGTGACTGTAGTCGCTGTCTCCCACATATTAAACCAATTGGGGGGCTTTCAGGGCTTAAATTGTGAAGATTGGTGTAAACATATGGAGGTTAGCAAGAGGAGATGGATATATGAGGTTCAAAGGTGCGGACGATAAGTATTAAATGGATAGGTCAGTCTATTGGTGTTAAAGTTTTCAGATAGCATATGGCTTTCATCTCCTCTCTATTTAGTTTTTGAATAAGGTTCCCCCTTTGCCAGTTTGTGGTTACTTTTTTAATGCCAAAATAGAAAATGCCTTTTATGGTTACAATTGCATGCTTCTTTAAAATGACGTGACAAATGATATTCCTAAAATGCTCCCTAATCCTGATTTTCAGTTTTCTAATAGTATGGCTTATATATTGTTTCCCACAAGGGCATTGTATCAGGTAGACGACATTTGTGCTGTTATAGGTAATGAAATCCATAATTTTGTGCATTCTACCATCGGATGTAGCATGGTATTTCAAAATTGGTTGTGTACTTCTATTGTTGAGGGTTTGTAGTTGGTACATAGACCACAATGAAAGAACCCTGAAGTAGGGGTTCTTCTCTCAAGCCAGTTACAATTGCACAAGATTGTGTTATTACAAGTATGATTGAACATTAATGTATTCCTCAGGTCTGGAGCTTTTCTAGTTACCATTTTTGGACGTCTTAGCAATATTATCATCAGTTATTTATATAGCACCACTAATTCCGCAGCGCTGTACAGAGAACCCACTCACATAAGTCCTCTGCCCCATTGGAGCTTACAGTCTAAATTCACTAACATACACACATACACAGACAGACAGACAGAGAGAGAGAGACTAGGGTCAATTTTGATAGCAGCCAATTAACGCCCTAGTATGTTTTTGGAGTGTGGGAGGAATCTGGAGAACCTGGAGGAAACCCACACAAACACAGGGGGAACATACAAACTTCACACAGATACGGCCATGGTTGGGAATCAAACTCATGACCCCAGTGATGTGAGGCAGAAGTACTAGCTACTAAGTCACTGTACATTATAGCAGATCCATACAATAAAAGGGGACACATGGTTAATATACATTTTCTGTACCATAACTCCTATAACTCCATATATAACTTTCTATAACTCCAAATAAGTATAACATAGCTAATGAAATTATTTTCAATCCATAAGAAGCCAACAACATCTTTCAGTATACATTAAAATTCTAATCAACTGGATAATCCTAGAAAAAGAGATAAACGAGTAAAGAAAAGAAAGACAGAGAAACAGTAATTAATAGTTAAACGGTGCAATTTCAAAAGCTTCATTCAGCCCTATAGAGGCCAAAGTATCCAATCTATATATCCAATAAGTTTCATTACATGTTAATTTATTTATCAAATTTCTACCTCTCAATTTTGATAGCAGCCAATTAACCTACTTGTATATTTTTGGAGTGTGGGAGGAACCCGGAGAACCCGGAGGAAACCCACGGAAACACAGGAAGAACATACAAACTCCACACAGATAAGGCCATGGTCGGGAATCTGACTCATAACCCCAGTGCTGTGAGGCAGAAGTGCTAACCACTAGGCCACTGTGCTGCTACATATATATGTCCTATTGTTTCATCCTGCTTCAAAATATGCCAATGCTTATTCAGAATTTTGGTGATTTGGTTGACTCCACTGGAGTAATTGGATACAAAGTACATTGCATCTTCTTTATCTCATGTAAGGGTTATGGCTTCCTGGGGAGGATCTTTTATGGTTGTGTCTTAATATTTCAAAAGAGTATTTCTGTCTACATTGATAAGTTGTGAGAAAGCTACATTTACTGTCTTTGTGTCATAATTCTTCTCAAGGAATTGTGTTTTCATCTGTTCTCCTTGTTTTATGTAATCGTTAATGTGGGTACAATTCCATGTAAGAAAAAATATACCGCACCAGGCAGGTTCTCTAATAGTCCAGACACAGGGTTATATATATTATTTAGTAGTTATTAATCATTCACATATTATCAAACATTACATAATGATAATAGTTATTTTAATCCTGCGCCTGGAGTGGTGCACCCATACACTAAAGCATTGAGAAAATAACAAAGAGAAAGAGTGTGTACATATAGGGCACTCAGAGAGCCAAAGTAAATAAAATATATAAAATTTTATTGGTATACATTAAAATAATAATGTTACTAAATAGTTTTATTAGCGAAATATTAAAACTTAGTGAAATGAAAAAAATGAATCGATTACATGAGACTGATAAAACTAGCAGAAATCACTGCTAGAGAAGCCCCTCATAGTTCACTCAACTGATAATCAAGTATATATAATATAATGGATTCTGCCTAATCAACTTATATATATCGAATTATCTTATAATTAGCTCCATACGGATATTGAAACATCCAGAGCTAATAATATCATTATATGGTTAAATAAGTCTTACATTCGATATTAGTACAGAGTCCATGAATATTTATAAATAAATATGCTCATCACTCAGTCTTACTATAAAGCGCATTTCCATTGATACAGGTAAATGCGCCAAGTTTTAATAGAGACCGGGGGGTAAATGTATCAATATGCGGGTTCTTCAACACCCGCGTGTTCAGCCTCTTCCGCGATTAAATTTCAAGCGGCGCTGCATTGTAAAGGGAAGTTAACCCTTTACAATGCAGCGCCGCTTGAAATTTAATCGCGGAAGAGGCTGAACACGCGGGTGTTGAAGAACCCGCATATTGATACATTTACCCCCGGATCTCAGGTGAGAAATACAATGATTTGACCAGATCAACGTGCCAGTGTGAGATAGAGTTTAACTCCTATATACCGGGGTCTGCCAAGATAAAACCCCTATAAGGATTTGTCTTAAGTTAAAGTTATCCTATCTCAGAGGATTCTTAGATTCATTGTACTGTACCCCACTATTCTAATCGAGTAGCATATTATATAGAGAGAACTAAAGGCGCATGTAGCCAACGAGCATTTTGCTAATATAAGCTTTGTCAATGCAATTGGGTACAATTCCGTCTAATCCATGTGAACTGACTGGAGGGTTTACTATGTAGCCAGTTTGGGTGATAGTTACTATAGGATAGAATGTAACTGTTAAAGTCTACGGACTTTTTTTGTAGCAATCTGATTGTCCCGGATGATTATCTCTAAATCTAAAAACTCTTTGGATTTCTTGCTGTATTGTGCTGTAAATAACCCGTATTGGTTAATGTTTATGTGACTTAGGAAATCCTGCAAAGGTTCTTCCGGCCACTCCAAAATAATCAATATATCATCAATATAGTGCTTCCATAGCACCAGGTTTTCCACCTAGTTGCTATTGTCCCAGATGTGCCGGTCCTCCCAATAACTCATACATAAATTGGCATAACTGGGCAAACCTGGTGCCCATTGCTGTCCCTTGCAATTGTAGGTAAAAACACTCATCAAACCAGAAATAATTGTGGGTTAATATAAATTCTGTGTTCGTTAAAATAAAATCAACCTGGTTGATGTGCAATGAGAAATCTTGTTCTAAAAAGTGCTTAATGCTTTTGAGACCAAGGTCATGTTTGATGACCGTGTATAAGGAGGCTACATCACAAGTGACTAGCCAACAATTCTGGTTCCAGCTTATTCCGTGTAATATTTGTAATACATGAGTGGTGTCCTTAAGGTAGGCCTTTTGTCCCTTGATATATGGTTGTAAAATTGTATCTAAGTAATGTGATAAATTGGCTGTTATGGAACCTATTCCGGAGATTATTGGTCTGCCGGGTGGGTTCTCTAGACTTTTGTGTATCTTTGGCAGAAGACATTTGACAGGTATAATCGGGTAGGGGTTATGAATGTAATGGAACTCTTTATTGTTTATAATGTCAAAATCTTCACCCCTATTCAGAATGGTAGTCAGTGCTTCAGAGAAAAGATCAATTGGATTGTGATCAAGTTTTTTGTAGGTGCTGGAATCAGAGAACAGTTTGACCGTTTCTAGGATATATTTGTCCTTGTGAAGTAGAACTATCCCCCCCCCTTATATGCTGGTTTAATAACCACCTGATCTAAATACTTTAATTGGTCAAGAGCTTCCATTTCTTGATTATTGAGGTTTACTTTTAATTTTCATTTCCTTGAGTTAAGAAGCATCAAATCTGCGAGTACTAATGTCTTGAAAGTAGTGATTACATTACGTTTCATCTGTTTGGGATAGCAGGTGGATGGTGGTTTAAGTCCAATGTGTTTGTATGGGCTTGGAGTTCTAACAATTTGTAGTTCTCCTGGGGACTTAAGTTAATATCTTTTAATGGTAGCTTGCTAATAAAACGATGAACAACGATGTATGTCTCAAATTTTTTGAGGGTATAAGAGGGGATAAATTGCAGTCCCTTGTTAAGGACACTGATTTCTGGTTTTGATAAAGAACGTTTACTTAAATTGAAAATTCCTATTGGAGTGATGGGTTCTCCTCTAACGCCTTTTGTTTTCATTTTTTAACCTTCCCTTCCCCCTCTATGGATTCATTTAATTTTCTTTTCAAAGATTTTGTTGTGTCATATGTAATTGTGTCTCCACTGACTTTGGACCTAGGCCTAAAAAAGGGCTTATTTTTGTGATAGGGTCCAAGGCCTCCTTGGTACTGTAAATTTGCCCTATCTGTGAATCATTCCTTCTCTTCTGTACACTGTGCTGTTTACTATGAATTGATTTGGTGTTTTAGATAAAGGGATATATGCACCTTTTAAATTAATTTACATTTTTAAAGAATCTATATAACGGTATTTTCCATTGATATATGTTGTATATATGTTGTAATTTAGTTAATAAAGTTTGACACCTTACTTAATTATCATTAGTAGGATCTTACATTTACACTCCCATACAAATAGAGTCATCCATATACATGAGCCAATGAGCGCCTGACCATTACTATCTTATCAGTTCTCCAGGGGACTGGAGTAGTAACTCATAACCAAGCATAACCCTAGGCATCATAAAAGGTATTTAAATGCTCCAATCCTACCATAAAACACCTGACACACTCCAGAGTAGTATTGTCAATTAAGGTATCCTGTCTGCTAAACAAAGATTCATTAAAATGGACACTACAAAATAAATATGTTCTGATAAAGTAACTGTTTCTCCATCATTTTTACCCCACTTTTCATTGAAGAGGTTGCCAAGCAGCCAGGACGCTTCTTCCGACCGCTCTAGCGAACATATGGTCTGCTTCACTTATCCCTTTGTGAATGGGGGGCTCACATCTGTGGAAGCCCCTTGTTTGGCCTTCAGTTCTTTAAATGACAGGGAATGCTTAGCCTCCCCACTGGTTATAATGTTGTTGAAATACCTGTTGCCTAACTTTATGCTGGATTCACGGTTATTCTTTTGTGTGCTGTCTATCTCGACCATTTGGCTTATTTTCTGAACTTCCCTTCCTCACTGCCTGCACTAGCTGCGACTTGTCTCTGTTAATCCAAGTACCCTGCCTGTATCGACCATTTACATTCCCTTCAGTTACCTGTTATCTGCCAACTGGTGTTCCTCTCTGTTTCCAGTTACGCAAGTCTCCTACACCTTCGCTATCTAGCACCCGTGATAAATTTTTACAGCGCTGTGCTCAAGTCAAGGGGGCATCCAAGTGTCTGTGA
>NW_027448088.1:0-12008 GCF_038048845.1 Mixophyes fleayi | reverse complement strand
GAAGCAGATGGGAGACCCTTTAATGGAACGAAGTGAGCCATCCTCGAAAATCTGTCTACTATTACTCAAACAGTATTGAAACCCTTGCTAGGTGGTAAGTCGGTAATGAAGTCCATAGAAAGACTCACCCAAGGACGTTCAGGAACTGGTAGAGGTAGAAGCAACCCTGATGGAGGGTGCCTGGGAACCTTGTTTTGAGCACATATTTTACAAGAGTCTATGAACTCTTTTAAGATCAGTCTGGAGGGTGGGCCACCAATAGAATTGGGAGAAGGACTTTTTGAACCCAGCGTGGCCAGCAAATTTAGTAGCATGGGCCCAGCAGAGGGCTTTAAGGCGAAGATGAGGTTCCAGATAGGAGCATCCAACTGGAGGTGTTCTGGAAGCCCTAGTTAGAGCAGTAATACTGAAAGGTTCGAGAATGTGAGGAGGTTCAGACGCAGGAGCAACATCAGAGTCGTCAAATGACCGAGAAAGGGCATCCGCTCGAGAATTCTGAGTACCAGAGTGAAAAGTGTGTTTCAGTTTGAAGAGAGCAAAGAAGACCACCTTGCCTGACGGGGCAGCGAGCATCCCGGAGATAGATTAAGTTTTTGTGGTCCGTGAAGACCGTAACTGGGTGTAGAGTTTCTTCCAGGGGGTGGCGTTCTTCTTAATCTGACTTGATGGCAAGTAATTCCTTATCACCAATCCCGTAGTTGCGTTTTGAGGTGGAATTATTTTTAGAAACGAATTCACAAGGACGAACCATACTAGAGGATGATTCTTGTGAAAGGACAGCTCCGAGGAAGCATCTACCTCTAGGAAAAAGGGGTTTCCCCTGATCCAGTTGAATCAGAACGGGGCCAGATAAAAAGGCTTCTTTCAAGGAAGAAAATCAGTGTCATAAAAGACCCTGTGTCTCTCATCTACCCCTCTTACATCACCAATTTCACACTGTCTCTCATCTACCCCTCTTACATCACCAATCTCATACTGTGTCTCTCATCTACCCCTCTTACATCACCAATCTCACACTGTGTCTCTCATCTACCCCTCTTATATTACCAATCTCATACTGTGTCTCTCATCTACCCCTCTTAGATCACCAATCTCACCCTGTGCCTCTCATCTACCCCTCTTACATCACCAATCTCACCCTGACTCTCATCTACCCCTCTTACATCACCAATCTCACACTGTCTCTCATCTACCCCTCTTACATTACCAATCTCATACTGTGTCTCTCATCTACCCCTTTTACATCACCAATCTCACCCTGTGTCTCTCATCTACCCCTCTTACATCACCAATCTCACACTGTGTCTCTCATCTACTCCACTTACATAACCAATCTTATACTGTGTCTCTCATCTACCCCTCTTACATCACCAATCTCACACTGTCTCTCATCTACCCCTCTTACATCACCAATCTCATACTGTGTCTCTCATCTTCCTCTCTTACATCACCAATCTCACACTGTGTCTCTCATCTACCCCTCTTACATCACCAATCTCATACTGTGTCTCTCATCTACCCCTCTTACATCACCAATCTCATACTGTGTCTCTCATCTACCCCTCTTACATCACCAATCTCATACTGTGTCTCTCATCTACCCCTCTTACATCACCAATCTCATACTGTGTCTCTCATCTACCTCTCTTACATAACCAATCTCACACTGTCTCTCATCTACCCCTCTTACATCACCAATCTCATACTGTGTCTCTCATCTACCTCTCTTACATAACCAATCTCACACTGTCTCTCATCTACCCCTCTTACATCACCAATCTCATACTGTGTCTCTCATCTACCCCTCTTACATCACCAATCTCATACTGTGTCTCTCATCTACCCCTCTTACATCACCAATCTCATACTGTGTCTCTCATCTACCCCTCTTACATCACCAATCTCACACTGTGTCTCTCATCTACCCCTCTTACATTACCAATCTCATACTGTGTCTCTCATCTACCCCTCTTACATCACCAATCTCACACTGTGTCTCTCATCTACCCCACTTTCATAACCAATCTTATACTGTGTCTCTCATCTACCCCTCTTACATCACCAATCTCACACTGTCTCTCATCTACCCCTCTTACATCACCAATCTCACACTGTCTCTCATCTACCCCTCTTACATCACCAATCTCACACTGTGTCTCTCATCTACCCCTCTTACATCACCAATCTCACACTGTCTCTCATCTACCCCTCTTACATCACCAATCTCACACTGTGTCTCTCATCTACCCCTCTTACATCACCAATCTCATACTTTGTCTCTCATCTACCCCTCTTACATCACCAATCTCACCCTGTGTCTCTCATCTACCCCTCTTACATCACCAATCTCACACTGTGTCTCTCATCTACCCCTCTTACATCACCAATCTCACCCTGTGTCTCTCATCTACCCCTCCTACTTCACCAATCTCATACTATGTCTCTCATCTACCCCTCTTACATCACCAATCTCATCCTGTGTCTCTCATCTACACCTCTTGCATCACCAATCTTATACTGTGTCTCTCATCTACCCCTCTTACATCACCAATCTTATACTGTGTCTCTCATCTACCCCTCTTACATGACCAATCTCATACTGTGTCTCTCATCTACCCCTCTTACATCACCAATCTCATACTGTGTCTCTCATCTACCCCTCTTACATCACCAATCTCACCCTGTGTCTCTCATCTACCCCTCTTACATCACCAATCTCACATTGTGTCTCTCATCTACCTCTCTTACATCACCAATCTCATACTTTGTCTCTCATCTACCCCTCTTACATCACCAATCTCACCCTGTGTCTCTCATCTACCTCTCTTACATCACCAATCTCACACTGTGTCTCTCATCTACCTCTCTTACATCACCAATCTCATACTTTGTCTCTCATCTACCCCTCTTAAATCACCAATCTCACCCTGTGTCTCTCATCTACCCCTCTTACATCACCAATCTCATACTGTGTCTCTCATCTACCCCTCTTACATCACCAATCTCATACTGTGTCTCTCATCTACCCCTCTTACATCACCAATCTCACCCTGTGTCTCTCATCTACCCCTCTTACATCTCCAATCTCATACTGTGTCTCTCATCTACTCCTCTTACATCACCAATCTCATACTGTGTCTCTCATCTACCCCTCTTACATCACCAATCTCACACTGTGTCTCTCATCTACCCCTCTTATATTACCAATCTCATACTGTGTCTCTCATCTACCCCTCTTAGATCACCAATCTCACCCTGTGCCTCTCATCTACCCCTCTTACATCACCAATCTCACCCTGACTCTCATCTACCCCTCTTACATCACCAATCTCACACTGTCTCTCATCTACCCCTCTTACATTACCAATCTCATACTGTGTCTCTCATCTACCCCTTTTACATCACCAATCTCACCCTGTGTCTCTCATCTACCCCTCTTACATCACCAATCTCACACTGTGTCTCTCATCTACCCCACTTACATAACCAATCTTATACTGTGTCTCTCATCTACCCCTCTTACATCACCAATCTCACACTGTCTCTCATCTACCCCTCTTACATCACCAATCTCATACTGTGTCTCTCATCTTCCTCTCTTACATCACCAATCTCACACTGTGTCTCTCATCTACCCCTCTTACATCACCAATCTCACACTGTGTCTCTCATCTACCCCTCTTACATCACCAATCTCACACTGTGTCTCTCATCTACCCCTCTTACATCACCAATCTCATACTGTGTCTCTCATCTACCCCTCTTACATCACCAATCTCATACTGTGTCTCTCATCTACCTCTCTTACATAACCAATCTCACACTGTCTCTCATCTACCCCTCTTACATCACCAATCTCATACTGTGTCTCTCATCTACCTCTCTTACATAACCAATCTCACACTGTCTCTCATCTACCCCTCTTACATCACCAATCTCATACTGTGTCTCTCATCTACCCCTCTTACATCACCAATCTCATACTGTGTCTCTCATCTACCCCTCTTACATCACCAATCTCATACTGTGTCTCTCATCTACCCCTCTTACATCACCAATCTCACACTGTGTCTCTCATCTACCCCTCTTACATTAACAATCTCATACTGTGTCTCTCATCTACCCCTCTTACATCACCAATCTCACACTGTGTCTCTCATCTACCCCACTTTCATAACCAATCTTATACTGTGTCTCTCATCTACCCCTCTTACATCACCAATCTCACACTGTCTCTCATCTACCCCTCTTACATCACCAATCTCACACTGTCTCTCATCTACCCCTCTTACATCACCAATCTCACACTGTGTCTCTCATCTACCCCTCTTACATCACCAATCTCACACTGTCTCTCATCTACCCCTCTTACATCACCAATCTCACACTGTGTCTCTCATCTACCCCTCTTACATCACCAATCTCATACTTTGTCTCTCATCTACCCCTCTTACATCACCAATCTCACCCTGTGTCTCTCATCTACCCCTCTTACATCACCAATCTCACACTGTGTCTCTCATCTACCCCTCTTACATCACCAATCTCACCCTGTGTCTCTCATCTACCCCTCCTACTTCACCAATCTCATACTATGTCTCTCATCTACCCCTCTTACATCACCAATCTCATCCTGTGTCTCTCATCTACACCTCTTGCATCACCAATCTTATACTGTGTCTCTCATCTACCCCTCTTACATCACCAATCTTATACTGTGTCTCTCATCTACCCCTCTTACATGACCAATCTCATACTGTGTCTCTCATCTACCCCTCTTACATCACCAATCTCATACTGTGTCTCTCATCTACCCCTCTTACATCACCAATCTCACCCTGTGTCTCTCATCTACCCCTCTTACATCACCAATCTCACATTGTGTCTCTCATCTACCCCTCTTACATCACCAATCTCACCCTGTGTCTCTCATCTACCTCTCTTACATCACCAATCTCACACTGTGTCTCTCATCTACCTCTCTTACATCACCAATCTCATACTTTGTCTCTCATCTACCCCTCTTAAATCACCAATCTCACCCTGTGTCTCTCATCTACCCCTCTTACATCACCAATCTCATACTGTGTCTCTCATCTACCCCTCTTACATCACCAATCTCATACTGTGTCTCTCATCTACCCCTCTTACATCACCAATCTCACCCTGTGTCTCTCATCTACCCCTCTTACATCACCAATCTCACACTGTGTCTCTCATCTACCCCTCTTACATCACCAATCTCACCCTGTGTCTCTCATCTACCCCTCTTACATCACCAATCTCACACTGTGTCTCTCATCTACCCCTCTTACACTACCAATCTTATAGTGTGTCTCTCATCTACCTCTCTTACATCACCAATCTTATAGTGTGTCTCTCATCTACCTCTCTTACATCACCAATCTCATACTTTGTCTCTCATCTACCCCTCTTACATCTCCAATCTCATACTGTGTCTCTCATCTACTCCTCTTACATCACCAATCTCACCCTGTGTCTCTCATCTACCCCTCTTACATTACCAATCTCACCCTGTGTCTCTCATCTACCCCTCTTACATCACCAATCTCACACTGTGTCTCTCATCTACCTCTCTTACATCACCAATCTCATACTGTGTCTCTCATCTACCCCTCTTACATCACCAATCTCATACTGTGTCTCATCTACCCCTCTTACATCACCAATCTCACACTGTGTCTCTCATCTACCCCTCTTACATCACCAATCTCACACTGTGTCTCTCATCTACCCCTCTTACATCACCAATCTCACCCTGTGTCTCTCATCTACCCCTCTTACATCACCAATCTCACACTGTGTCTCTCATCTACCCCTCTTACACTACCAATCTTATAGTGTGTCTCTCATCTACCTCTCTTACATCACCAATCTTATAGTGTGTCTCTCATCTACCTCTCTTACATCACCAATCTCACACTGTGTCTCTCATCTACCCCTCTTACTTCACCAATCTTATACTGTGTCTCTCATCTACCCCTCTTACATCACCAATCTCACACTGTCTCTCATCTACCCCTCTTACATCACCAATCTCATACTGTGTCTCTCATCTACCCCTCTTACATCACCAATCTCATACTGTGTCTCTCATCTACCCCTCTTACATTACCAATCTCACCCTGTGTCTCTCATCTACCCCTCTTACATCACCAATCTCACACTGTGTCTCTCATCTACCTCTCTTACATCACCAATCTCATACTGTGTCTCTCATCTACCCCTCTTACATCACCAATCTCATACTGTGTCTCACCTACCCCTCTTACATCACCAATCTCACACTGTGTCTCTCATCTACCCCTCTTACATCACCAATCTTACACTGTGTCTCTCATCTACCCCTCTTACATCACCAATCTCACCCTGTGTCTCTCATCTACCCCTCTTACATCACCAATCTCACACTGTGTCTCTCATCTACCCCTCTTACACTACCAATCTTATAGTGTGTCTCTCATCTACCTCTCTTACATCACCAATCTCACACTGTGTCTCTCATCTACCCCTCTTACTTCACCAATCTTATACTGTGTCTCTCATCTACCCCTCTTACATCACCAATCTCACACTGTCTCTCATCTACCCCTCTTACATCACCAATCTCACACTGTGTCTCTCATCTACCCCTCTTACACTACCAATCTTATAGTGTGTCTCTCATCTACCTCTCTTACATCACCAATCTTATAGTGTGTCTCTCATCTACCTCTCTTACATCACCAATCTCACACTGTGTCTCTCATCTACCCCTCTTACTTCACCAATCTTATACTGTGTCTCTCATCTACCCCTCTTACATCACCAATCTCACACTGTCTCTCATCTACCCCTCTTACATCACCAATCTCATACTGTGTCTCTCATCTACCCCTCTTACATCACCAATCTCATACTGTGTCTCTCATCTACCCCTCTTACATTACCAATCTCACCCTGTGTCTCTCATCTACCCCTCTTACATCACCAATCTCACACTGTGTCTCTCATCTACCTCTCTTACATCACCAATCTCATACTGTGTCTCTCATCTACCCCTCTTACATCACCAATCTCATACTGTGTCTCATCTACCCCTCTTACATCACCAATCTCACACTGTGTCTCTCATCTACCCCTCTTACATCACCAATCTCACCCTGTGTCTCTCATCTACCCCTCTTACATCACCAATCTCACACTGTGTCTCTCATCTACCCCTCTTACATCACCAATCTCACCCTGTGTCTCTCATCTACCCCTCTTACATCACCAATCTCACACTGTGTCTCTCATCTACCCCTCTTACACTACCAATCTTATAGTGTGTCTCTCATCTACCCCTCTTACATCACCAATCTCACACTGTGTCTCTCATCTACCCCTCTTACTTCACCAATCTTATACTGTGTCTCTCATCTACCCCTCTTACATCACCAATCTCACACTGTCTCTCATCTACCCCTCTTACATCACCAATCTCATACTGTGTCTCTCATCTACCCCTCTTAGATCACCAATCTCATACTGTGTCTCTCATCTACCCCTCTTACATTACCAATCTCACACTGTGTCTCTCATCTACCCCTCTTATATTACCAATCTCATACTGTGTCTCTCATCTACCTCTCTTACATCACCAATCTCACCCTGTGTCTCTCATCTACCCCTCTTACATCACCAATCTCACACTGTGTCTCTCATCTACCCCTCTTACATCACCAATCTCATACTGTGTCTCTCATCTACCCCTCTTACATCACCAATCTCATACTGTGTCTCTCATCTACCTCTCTTACATCACCAATCTCACCCTGTGTCTCTCATCTACCCCTCTTACATCACCAATCTTATACTATGTCTCTCATCTACCCCTCTTACATTACCAATCTCACACTGTCTCTCATCTACCTCTCTTACATCACCAATCTCATACTGTGTCTCTCATCTACCCCTCTTACATCACCAATCTCACCCTGTGTCTCTCATCTACCCCTCTTACATCACCAATCTCACACTGTGTCTCTCATCTACCCCTCTTACATCACCAATCTCATACTGTGTCTCTCATCTACCCCTCTTACATCACCAATCTCACACTGTGTCTCTCATCTACCCCTCTTACATCACCAATCTCATACTGTGTCTCTCATCTACCCCTCTTACATCACCAATCTCACACTGTGTCTCTCATCTACCCCTCTTACATCACCAATCTCACACTGTGTCTCTCATCTACCCCTCTTACATCACCAATCTCATACTGTGTCTCTCATCTACCCCTCTTACATCACCAATCTCACACTGTGTCTCTCATCTACCCCTCTTACATCACCAATCTCACACTGTGTCTCTCATCTACCCCTCTTACATCACCAATCTCATACTGTGTCTCTCATCTACCCCTCTTACATCACCAATCTCACACTGTGTCTCTCATCTACCCCTCTTACATCACCAATCTCACACTGTGTCTCTCATCTACCCCTCTTACATCATCAATCTCATACTGTGTCTCTCATCTACCCCTCTTACATCACCAATCTCACACTGTGTCTCTCATCTACCCCTCTTACATCACCAATCTCATACTGTGTCTCTCATCTACCCCTCTTACATCACCAATCTCACACTGTGTCTCTCATCTACCCCTCTTACATCACCAATCTCATACTGTGTCTCTCATCTACCCCTCTTACATCACCAATCTCACACTGTGTCTCTCATCTACCCCTCTTACATCACCAATCTCACACTGTGTCTCTCATCTACCCCTCTTACATCACCAATCTCATACTGTGTCTCTCATCTACCCCTCTTACATCACCAATCTCACACTGTGTCTCTCATCTACCCCTCTTACATCACCAATCTCATACTGTGTCTCTCATCTACCCCTCTTACATCACCAATCTCACACTGTGTCTCTCATCTACCCCTCTTACATCACCAATCTCACACTGTGTCTCTCATCTACCCCTCTTACTTCATCAATCTCACACTGTGTCTCTCATCTACCCCTCTTACATCACCAATCTCACCCTGTGTCTCTCATCTACCCCACTTACATCACCAATCTCACCCTGTGTCTCTCATCTACCCCTCTTACATTACCAATCTCACCCTGTGTCTCTCATCTACCCCTCTTACATCACCAATCTCATACTGTGTCTCTCTTCTACTTCTATTACATCACCAATCTCACCCTGTGTCTCTCATCTACCTCTCTTACATCACCAATCTCATACTGTGTCTCTCATCTACCCCTCTTACATCACCAATCTCACCCTGTGTCTCTCATCTACCCCTCTTACATCACCAATCTCATACTGTCTCTCATCTACCCCTCTTACATCACCAATCTCACACTGTGTCTCTCATCTACCCCTCTTACATCACCAATCTCACCCTGTGTCTCATCTACCCCTCTTACATCACCAATCTCATACTGTGTCTCTCATCTACCCCTCTTACATCACCAATCTCATACTGTGTCTCTCATCTACCCCTCTTACATCACCAATCTCACACTGTGTCTCTCATCTACCCCTCTTACATCACCAATCTCATACTGTGTCTCTCATCTACCCCTCTTACATCACCAATCTCATACTGTGTCTCTCATCTACCCCTCTTACATCACCAATCTCATACTGTGTCTCTCATCTACCCCTCTTACATCACCAATCTCACCCTGTGTCTCTCATCTACCCCTCTTACATCACCAATCTCACACTGTGTCTCTCATCTACCCCTCTTACATCACCAATCTCATACTGTGTCTCTCATCTACCCCTCTTACATCACCAATCTCACACTGTGTCTCTCATCTACCCCTCTTACATCACCAATCTCATACTGTGTCTCTCATCTACCCCTCTTACATCACCAATCTCACACTGTGTCTCTCATCTACCCCTCTTACATCACCAATCTCATACTGTGTCTCTCATCTACCCCTCTTACATCACCAATCTCACACTGTGTCTCTCATCTACCCCTCTTACATCACCAATCTCACACTGTGTCTCTCATCTACCCCTCTTACATCACCAATCTCATACTGTGTCTCTCATCTACCCCTCTTACATCACCAATCTCACACTGTGTCTCTCATCTACCCCTCTTACATCACCAATCTCATACTGTGTCTCTCATCTACCCCTCTTACATCACCAATCTCACACTGTGTCTCTCATCTACCCCTCTTACATCACCAATCTCACACTGTGTCTCTCATCTACCCCTCTTACTTCATCAATCTCACACTGTGTCTCTCATCTACCCCTCTTACATCACCAATCTCACCCTTTGTCTCTCATCTACCCCACTTACATCACCAATCTCACCCTGTGTCTCTCATCTACCCCTCTTACATTACCAATCTCACCCTGTGTCTCTCATCTACCCCTCTTACATCACCAATCTCATACTGTGTCTCTCTTCTACTTCTATTACATCACCAATCTCACCCTGTGTCTCTCATCTACCTCTCTTACATCACCAATCTCATACTGTGTCTCTCATCTACCCCTCTTACATCACCAATCTCACCCTGTGTCTCTCATCTACCCCTCTTACATCACCAATCTCATACTGTCTCTCATCTACCCCTCTTACATCACCAATCTCACACTGTGTCTCTCATCTACCCCTCTTACATCACCAATCTCACCCTGTGTCTCATCTACCCCTCTTACATCACCAATCTCATACTGTGTCTCTCATCTACCCCTCTTACATCACCAATCTCATACTGTGTCTCTCATCTACCCCTCTTACATCACCAATCTCACACTGTGTCTCTCATCTACCCCTCTTACATCACCAATCTCATACTGTGTCTCTCATCTACCCCTCTTACATCACCAATCTCATACTGTGTCTCTCATCTACCCCTCTTACATCACCAATCTCATACTGTGTCTCTCATCTACCCCTCTTACATCACCAATCTCACACTGTGTCTCTCATCTACCCCTCTTACATCACCAATCTCACACTGTGTCTCTCATCTACCCCTCTTACTTCATCAATCTCACACTGTGTCTCTCATCTACCCCTCTTACATCACCAATCTCACCCTGTGTCTCTCATCTACCCCTCTTACATTACCAATCTCACCCTGTGTCTCTCATCTACCCCTCTTACATCACCAATCTCATACTGTGTCTCTCTTCTACTTCTATTACATCACCAATCTCACCCTGTGTCTCTCATCTACCTCTCTTACATCACCAATCTCATACTGTGTCTCTCATCTACCCCTCTTACATCACCAATCTCACCCTGTGTCTCTCATCTACCCCTCTTACATCACCAATCTCATACTGTCTCTCATCTACCCCTCTTACATCACCAATCTCACACTGTGTCTCTCATCTACCCCTCTTACATCACCAATCTCACCCTGTGTCTCATCTACCCCTCTTACATCACCAATCTCATACTGTGTCTCTCATCTACCCCTCTTATATCACCAATCTCACACTGTGTCTCTCATCTACCCCTCTTACATCACCAATCTCACACTGTGTCTCTCATCTACCCCTCTTACATCACCAATCTCACACTGTCTCTCATCTACCCCTCTTACATCACCAATCTCACACTGTGTCTCTCATCTACCCCTCTTACATCACCAATCTCACCCTGTGTCTCTCATCTACCCCTCTTACATCACCAATCTCATACTGTCTCTCATCTACCCCTCTTACATCACCAATCTCACACTGTGTCTCTCATCTACCCCTCTTACATCACCAATCTCACCCTGTGTCTCATCTACCCCTCTTACATCACCAATCTCACACTGTGTCTCTCATCTACCCCTCTTACATCACCAATCTCACACTGTCTCTCATCTACCCCTCTTACATCACCAATCTCACACTGTCTCTCATCTACCCCTCTTACATCACCAATCTCACACTGTGTCTCATCTACCCCTCTTACATCACCAATCTCACCCTATGTCTGTCATCTACCCCTCTTACATCACCAAT
>NW_027448087.1:0-12021 GCF_038048845.1 Mixophyes fleayi | reverse complement strand
TATATCTCTCTCTCTATGTATGTATGTATGTATGTATGTATGTATGTATGTATGTATGTATGTATCTATATATATATATATATATATATATATATATATATATATCTATATATGAAATGTATATCTTTATGAATTAATAAAAATATCCAAATACAAACCTTTTTACATGTAAGGTTCATTGTGATCATCAAAATGAAATATTCCAAAATGTTCAAACGTTGAAAACTTGTTGCTCCATATTTATCAACAGATCAATTATATCTTCTATTTCTGAAAAAAAAAAAAATTACAGAAATATATTGTTACTAAAATGTTATTTAATATTAAATATGACCATAGATTGGGTTAGTGAACGTACTAAATATTGAAGTATTAGATAATAAAAAAAATAGATAGACATTTGACTTACGTTGGGGGTAGATTGCATCACTGGATCCTCTGATGATGAAGATGATAGTAGTCTTCTTCGTGCAGATTGCAATTCTTCTGGGCTTGGCCTTGCAGACTGCACTGTCAAATCCAACGGTATCTCTGGGGTCCTTAAGCTGCTTATAGCACTTTGTGGTTGTCCTGTTTGAGGGATGGTTCCTGACACATTCCACTCTGGAAAATTAACCAAAAGGTTTTCCAAAAGCCTTCTTGAGCGCATTTCTTCATTTAAACTTTGAAGGTTGGTGGCTATGAGGATATTGGCACCTGCAGTCTGTTACTGGTTCTGCAAAATTTGGTCTAGAGTATTGGAAATTCTTCCAATATTCACTTCGGTTCTTTCTTGGGAGGCTAAGATTCCGGAAAGAATAGTGGCAATGTCTCGATTGGTGTTTATCTGTAATTGCCTCTGTTTCGACATTTCCTCAGTAAGTCCGACAATGGCATCTTTGATTCCTCTCATCTTGTCTTCCATTGTTCTCCGAAACACTTCCTGGGAGTTTTCCATTTCTCTTGCAAGTGTTGTAAGTCTAGGAAAACTAGATGTGAAAGGTGCACTTTCCCCACGTTGTATTCTAGATTGTGAAGTGTCTTCCAAACGGTGAAATGTTTGCTGCAGGGCCTCAAAAGCTGTGGTTGTTGTTGTAGCTATTTTGAAAGAAAAAAAAAAAATATACACATACATACATATAGAAACTCACAACTATTTATTTAGAAACATGCTATATTGGTTGACATTATTAATTAAAAAATATAATTATGACTCTACACTTACGCTGAATCACAGGAATTTCTGGTGAAAATGATAAAGAACCAGACTGATGGGAGTCTTCTGATTCTGGAAAAATAAAACATTATTACATTTTTTAATGACGTTAGTTACATTTGTTAGTATAATAAGGTCAGTATGAACTTGGCACTTTGTATTAATGATGGAAATTTACTGATAGATACACAAAACGGTTGATTTATATCCTAAATGACCAGGGCCCTCTTACCAACTATTTGGGCCCCCGTGTAAAGCCATGCACCTGGGCCCATATACGTCTGAGGCAGCGCAAGACAAAAAAAAAACAAAAACCAGAGAAAAAAACCCACAAACTTACCTTTAGGACAGCTGGCGATCTGGCTACCTCCCTGTTCTCCTCCTCCTTCACATTCCGCAATGCTTGACTGGCGGGCGTTATGACGTGTCACCCAAAATGCACTGCCAGCGCCACACGGAGGAGGACAACAGGGAGGGAGCCAGATCGCCAGCTGTCCTAAAGTAAAATTTATTTTTTTTCTTGCGCTGCTTCGGAAAGACTTACCTAGCCTGCAGGGCCCCCGGGCACCTGCCCACTGTGCCCAATGTGAAAGAAGCCCCTGTAAACGACTAACCTATATACCTTTAATCAGTGGCCTATGATGAAATTTATAAATAGCTGCTAAGTTGAAATTTTTGTCCAAAGAAAATTTTTACTTACCATTTCTAGCAAAATTACATGTTTCTGTATCCTCAATAGGGGTTACATCACTGTCTGCAGCTCTTGCCTCTTGTTGCTTCTCTCTCAGGTTTTCTAAGGATAAACAATAAAACATGTTGCTATTATTATCTAATTGTAAATGATTTATTTCCTCATCAACAGATTATTTTAACCTAATGACAATTTGAAATATTTAACAAATAAACAAAAAAAAAAGGCATTGCAATGTTGAATGTAGAATGTATATTGCACTATCATTCACCTGTAACGGATTCCGAAATGTTCTGCAATGACGCCAATTCTGTCCTTGAACTACATGGTTGCTCTTCAAATGCAGTCTCTGAAACATAAGCAATGTTAAAAATTTGCCAAAAATCGGATTTTAATAAATTTAAGATTTTTTTTTTTAAAACCAACCTCTTCTTCTTTTTTCAGTGATGTTAGTCACCGTAGAAACTGATGATACACTCATTCGTTTTCTTGGCATTTCTGTTTGAAATTGCTTTGTTTTAGATTATTACAAGACATAGATATATTTTTTTAAAAAAAAAAATGTAAAAATTTTTTTCATACATACCTGTTGTTGCACGCGATCCTTTTTTCTTATAGAGTAGGATGTCTTTGTGTGTTTGAACTACCCAAAAAACAAAATTTAAATGGTTTTTAGATATTGATTGAGGACATACACATATTTTTAAAACAAAAATTGCCCCTGACACTCAAAATTGCCCCATGACTAATGTTTGCCCAAAAAAAATAATGCCTGATTCATTAAGCATTTAACTATATAAACTGCTAATTTTGGTCACTCGGCCAAAATAATGTTACAATGAAAGGGCTGCAAAATATTATTATGTTTTTCAAAAAAACCCAATACTGACTGTTTTTTCACGTAACACACAAATATCATCTGTGTACAAATAAGCTCTCAAAGATTAGTGCAACAGGAAAAAACAGGCAGTATTTAACTTATGTGCAACTCAGAATACTAAACTTGCACACCTTGCATTGTTGCATGTTTTTGTCCAGGATACTTAAATAACGTTTCTAAACTTACGATCCTTAATGAATCATGGGCCATGTCATTAAATAGATTAGAATTAAATTATAAAAAAAATATATGGTTCAAGACCAAACTCCTCCTTTATATGCCTTATTTTACAGTATCATATATATATATATATATATATATATATATATATATATATATATATATATATATATATATATATATATCCAAAAACGTAATAAACAATGGCGCTCACAGCAGTATTGTATAAAGTTAGTATAGAGAAAGTCCACACATACACCTCTTCCACATATGGAGGCAGCCTTCCTTATAATAGGTGGGTAAATCCAGAATCAAATAGAAAGTCAAACAAGGATACGGCGCACAATGGTGTGTTACTAGGAATTTATCCCAGGTTCAGTGGGGAAATAATAGTATAGTCAATGGATCAAAGTTCCACGTTTGCTGGACGGTCTTATAGGACCAAGGGTATGAGTCCAGTTTGCACATATAAAAGACAGAATAATATAGGCATAGGATTAGTAGAAGCAGTGTGTTAGTGATAGCCCATCACCATAGTATTACACACCCAAAGGAAATTATATCGCTTATCTGTATGATTAATCCAAAGACTGGAACACAGCTTAACAACCACTTCACTTTCAATATTATGTGGTCAGCATTCTCAGCAACTGCAAGTCTGGTCTCCAGTCAAAAACATCAGCATACTGTAAACATCATATCTCTCTTCCACTCAATGGGTAAGAAAAAAAGGAGATAATACACTATATGGTGTAGTATTTCAAGGTAACAGTATTTAATCAGGATTTTAACATATAAAATGCACACTCACAAAGAGTAATAATAATGCAAGCTTATCTGAAATTCAGGTATCAGATATACCATGTCCTCAGGTACAGCAGGAACCTCCCACAGTCTTCCGCACAGGATTGACTGATGGTGTGGTGACCCAAATACACAGGAACAGTTGGAAAGAAGCCTCTACGCGTTTCGTCCTCAAACAGGACTTCCTCAGGAGGTGATAAGTGTGGCCTAAAACCAGGGATTATTTATAGTAATGCGCATCGCCATTTTGCGCATGCGCATTGCGCTAGACGAACTGCGCATGCGCATTGCGCTAGATGAACTGCGCATGCGCGACCCATCGGTCTTACTGCCCATGCGCGGCTACGATACTGTCGTATTTACTAATCACAGACAGTCTCCTATTCAGCTATTCAAGGTGTAGTTGAGGGATATAGTGCAAGGATGAGAGGGAAGATTTAACAGTGATTATGATAAAGTTAAATGCAATACATGGCGGTGGCCATCTTGGTAAAGGGGAATTCTAGTGGAATGACCTTTTTGTCGGCCATATTTGTACAGGTGATGGCGGTGGCCATCTTTGTAAAGGAAATGTGAATAAATGGCTCCAGAAAACGGCCATCTTAGTGCAGGTGCTAAAGTGCTGGAAATAGTGATAGATATCGGGATCTAAGGATCCAATGTAGGTGGACACAATATAAAATATAAGACATTTACAAATATACAGTAAATATATATAGAATAGTGCATGAATAAGGTAAGATAGATTACATATAGTATATGCAAGTGAGTCATTATAAATATGTCCTAATCAATTACAAATTGTAACAGGGTAGTGGCTCAGATATGCATTACAATCATAGAGTATACCATTATAAAATGTTAACTTAAAACAATACATAGCACGAGAATAGTTCAGGTAAAGTAAACCATAAAACATATAAAAATACATAAAAATACATATAAAAATACATAAAAGTCATAAAAGATCATAGAAAAGGTGCAATTTCATAGCCTTCATTAAAACCAGCAGGGGCCAAAGTACCTAATTGGAAAATCCAGAACATCTCACGTCTAGACAACTTCGTCTGGATATCTCCCCCTCTTGGACCTAATCGAACATTTTCAATTCCTTTAAACGTAAGGGAACTAGGGTCTGAGTTATGTATGTTAATGAAATGTTTAGATACTGAATGTGATTCTATTCGGTTTTTTATATTGCGGACATGCTCTTGTATCCGCAATTTCAGTGGTCTCTTAGTTTTGCCCACATACTTCAATCCACATGAGCACTCTAATAGGTAAATCACGGATGATGTTTGGCAATTCATGAATTGTTTAATGTCATATTTTATGCTGTTGTCATGATTATAGAATATTTTCTTGTCTGGATGTGCATATTTGCACATATTACAGTGATTGCATTTGTTAAATCCCTTGATTTCCAGGAATGTTTTTTTAGTGTTCAGGGTACTTTCTGGTATCATACTGGGAGCTAGAGCGTCTTTAAGGTTTCTGCTCTTGCGGAAAACAATATCAGGTTTAGTGGGTAGGATACTAGCTAGAATGGGATCCATTCTCAATACTTCCCAGTGTTTGGTTAATGTTGACCTAATCCTACGTTCACCTACGCTATAATTGGTGATGAACGGAACATATCCAGTTTTTGGTTCCTTATTCTTATACTGCATTAATTCATTCCTATTTGTCGCCTCTGTTTTTTTCAGAGCATCTAGTAGTAGATGTTTAGGATATCCTCTATCTTGGAAGCGTTGTGCATATATGGAAAGTTGGGTTTTGCATTGGGAATCATTGCTACAGTTTCGCTTAATTCTGGAGAATTGTGAAAAGGGGATATTTGTTTTCCATCTATTAACATGGCTGCTCTTGAAGTGTAGATAGCTATTAGTATCAACAGTCTTGATGAAATTTTGGGTTTCAACTTCATTGTCTGAGCCCGTCAAGACTAGATCTAAAAACTCAATATTATGTTTATTGCGGTTTGCAGTGAATCTAAGATTGTGGTCATTATTATCAATGTATGTTAAAAATGAATTAATGGAATCATCATCTCCTTCCCAGACCATTAGAATGTCATCTATGTATCTCTTATAAAATTTAATGTGCTTCGAGAAAGGGTTAGGATTATAGATATATATTTTCTCCCAACTTCCCATAAACAGATTTGCGAAGCTTGGCGCAAAAATTGTCCCCATCGCGGTTCCGCAGGTCTGGAGGTAAAAGCTGTCTAAAAATTTGAAATAATTATGAGTAAGGATAAAATTAATTAACTCACAAATAAAATCTTTATGGTCTTGGGATAGATCGGGGTCAGAATTTAAAAACTCCCTGCATGCGTTGATGCCTCTATTATGTTCAATTGCTGTGTAGAGAGATTGCACATCTATGGTGAGCCATGTATATTCTGGACACCATTTGAAATTTTCAAATAGGTTAAGTACGCTAGTTGTGTCTTTCAAATAGGACTCTAATTTAGTTACATATTTGCTCAAAAAAACATTTACGTACTCTGAGGAATGAGAAGTTAAAGAATCTATACCAGCGATTATAGGTCTCCCTGGAGGTTTATCAAGTGATTTATGTATCTTCGGGAGATAGTAAAATATAGGAATGATAGGGTTCAAAACTAGGAGATATTGATACTCTTCTTTAGTTAGAACATATTTTCGTAGACCCTTCAAGATGGTGTCCCTTAAAGTGGATATAAAGTCAGGCGTTGGATCCTTTTGTAATTTTGTGTATGATGTTTCATCACTTAGAAGTCTCTCGGCTTCCTCAATGTATGCTTGTCTATCCAGCAACACAATGCCCCCCCCTTTGTCCGCTTGTTTAATAATTAGGTCTTTGTTATTAGTTAGAGTTTCTATGGCTGTTAATTCTTGTTTAGATAGATTAGGGTACCTTGGATTCTTATAATCCATGTGGCATAAATCCTTCACTACCAATTCCTGGAAAAGGTCTATGTGACTACTTCTAGATTCTAATGGATAAAATTTTGAAGTAGGCTTCAAGCCTGATTTAGAAGCATTCTCATAGTTAGAAATTATTGCCGTCTCTTTCCTAGCAAAGTGTCTTTTTAATGTTAATTTCCTTGTAAATTTATTGATGTCTATAAACATTTGGAACTTGTTAGGTTTTGTAGTAGGGGCAAATGAAAGGCCTTTACTAAGTACTGAAAATTCTGATGTGCTCAATTGGTGTTTGGACAGGTTAAAAATCCCATTAGTTTTTAACGTTCCATTGTCGATGTGGTGTATTTTCTCCTTATCTTTCTGAATGCCCCCTCGTTTTCCCCTTCTTCCGTGTGCCTGCGTTTCAGTGGCGAAGCTATTCTTATATTCTCTCTTACGTGTTTCCTGTCTCCCCCCCTTTCGTGTAACATTCGAACTGGAGACAAAAAATCATCACTGTCGCTAGCATCCACCCTGTCTAATGTGGTAAATCTGTTTCTGAGAGGCAAGTGCTCAACAGGGCGATTCTGCTGAGGACTAGTTCTAGATCTTTTCTGTCCATGTTGGACTGTTTGCCAGTTAGTATCCATTTTCGGGGCACTATTCGGATAGGGGGTATTTTTATAGTTGTGTTGTGGAACATGTCTTTTCCACTGTTTGATGTTTTTGGTGTCATAATCATGCTTATCCCTCATAAATTTCTTCTCTTTAGTTCTAATTACTTCCGTCTCAACTCTTTCTAGCTTTTTATTGAGTACCTGTTCGTTAATACGATAATCTTCTTTATCTTTATGTGGTTCTAACAGGGAGTCTTTAATGTTGATTTCTTCCTCTACCTGATGAAACAATTTCTTTTTCTCATGGATGATAAGTTTTATGAGTTTAACTGAACAATCATGTAAAGCCTGGTCCCATTCTTTCATGAATTCAGTATTGTCAGTCCCAAAAGTGGGGGATTTGTTGATACGTAAGCCCCTGGGGATGAGGTCCACTGCAATGTAATGTTCTAGACCCTTCACATCCCACCAAATACGTGTTTCTCTCACCAAAAGTTTTTCCACATCCCAAAATAGACTATCCAGATCAGATGTTAAGTCTAGTGGGTTGGCATTATCGTTAAATATTTTTTGGCAACGATTAGTTCTTTGTGAGATTCTGTCTGTGTTTCTCCACATCTTTACGTGAAGATTTACAATCTGTTAGTGCAGCCTTGTTAAAACAAAAACCAAAGTATAGTATATCCAAAAACGTAATAAACAATGGCGCTCACAGCAGTATTGTATAAAGTTAGTATAGAGAAAGTCCACACATACACCTCTTCCACATATGGAGGCAGCCTTCCTTGTAGTAGGTGGGTAAATCCAGAATCAAATAGAAAGTCAAACAAGGATACGGCGCACAATGGTGTGTTACTAGGAATTTATCCCAGGTTCAGTGGGGAAATAATAGTATAGTCAATGGATCAAAGTTCCACGTTTGCTGGACGGTCTTATAGGACCAAGGGTATGAGTCCAGTTTGCACATATAAAAGACAGAATAATATAGGCATAGGATTAGTAGAAGCAGTGTGTTAGTGATAGCCCATCACCATAGTATTACACACCCAAAGGAAATTATATCGCTTATCTGTATGATTAATCCAAAGACTGGAACACAGCTTAACAACCACTTCACTTTCAATATTATGTGGTCAGCATACTCAGCAACTGCAAGTCTGGTCTCCAGTCAAAAACATCAGCATACTGTAAACATCATATCTCTCTTCCACTCAATGGGTAAGAAAAAAAGGAGATAATACACTATATGGTGTAGTATTTCAAGGTAACAGTATTTAATCAGGATTTTAACATATAAAATGCACACTCACAAAGAGTAATAATAATGCAAGCTTATCTGAAATTCAGGTATCAGATATACCATGTCCTCAGGTACAGCAGGAACCTCCCACAGTCTTCCGCACAGGATTGACTGATGGTGTGGTGACCCAAATACACAGGAACAGTTGGAAAGAAGCCTCTACGCGTTTCGTCCTCAAACAGGACTTCCTCAGGCGGTGATAAGTGTGGCCTAAAACCAGGGATTATTTATAGTAATGCGCATCGCCATTTTGCGCATGCGCATTGCGCTAGACGAACTGCGCATGCGCATTGCGCTAGACGAACTAGCGCAATCCCTGGTTTTAGGCCACACTTATCACCTCCTGAGGAAGTCCTGTTTGAGGACGAAACGCGTAGAGGCTTCTTTCCAACTGTTCCTGTGTATTTGGGTCACCACACCATCAGTCAATCCTGTGCGGAAGACTGTGGGAGGTTCCTGCTGTACCTGAGGACATGGTATATCTGATACCTGAATTTCAGATAAGCTTGCATTATTATTACTCTTTGTGAGTGTGCATTTTATATGTTAAAATCCTGATTAAATACTGTTACCTTGAAATACTACACCATATAGTGTATTATCTCCTTTTTTTCTTACCCATTGAGTGGAAGAGAGATATGATGTTTACAGTATGCTGATGTTTTTGACTGGAGACCAGACTTGCAGTTGCTGAGTATGCTGACCACATAATATTGAAAGTGAAGTGGTTGTTAAGCTGTGTTCCAGTCTTTGGATTAATCATACAGATAAGCGATATAATTTCCTTTGGGTGTGTAATACTATGGTGATGGGCTATCACTAACACACTGCTTCTACTAATCCTATGCCTATATTATTCTGTCTTTTATATGTGCAAACTGGACTCATACCCTTGGTCCTATAAGACCGTCCAGCAAACGTGGAACTTTGATCCATTGACTATACTATTATTTCCCCACTGAACCTGGGATAAATTCCTAGTAACACACCATTGTGCGCCGTATCCTTGTTTGACTTTTTATATATATATATATATATATATATACACACACACACACCTGACCTAACAACACATACAACACATACATCGATACACACACACACACATATGTGTGTGTACATATATTAAAATATATACACATACATACTATGGTGTAAGAGACAAGAAAACAAACACACACATACACAAAAACATGTGCACATTTTAGACCATAAGAACAGTATATTAAAGGTAGACGTGTACATATAAGAGTGTTTATTACGATAAAAATGGATCAATATCTACAATTTAACCACTATGGCTATATTTATCCATTTATATGTTAATAAACACACTTATATATACATGTCTAGCTTTAATATACTTTTTTTATGTTCTAAAACGTTCACATGTTTTGGTGTATGTGTGTGTTTGTTTTCTTGTCTCTTACACCATAGTATGTATGTGTATATATTTTAATATATGTACACACACACCTAAAAAATAAAGATATATCTATATATAATCATATGCACACATTCACAACCACCTGTTTAATGTTTATTCATTCATCTATATCAAAAATATAACTAAAATGGGTATATTTTAGATAAAGAGAAATGAGTATACATAAAACAGTGGTGATTGAGAATGTGTGCATATAAAATATATAAATATATTTAATTTACATTGAAAAAAACTTTTGGCTGCATGATATACACACACCAAAATCCTATGTTATTATTGTCAAGGTGGGGTTCTTCTACATATTGGTTTGTATGTATACAGATTTCAATCGACAGCTGTGTGTACATTGTAAAATAAATTTTGTATACAAACAACACAAATGTACAGTAACAATAACCATGGGCAATGATAACATATGATTTTCGTTTGAGAATATATTTTAGACATGAGATATGTGTGTGTGTCTGTGTACATGTGTGTGACTGGTAAAATATATATAAGTATCAATATAGTCAAACAAAAAACACTTACCAACTTGGCTGGCAGCTGTGTCAGGACGTCCTTTTGAGCTTTTCTTAGATGGCCACTTGGAAGTTGGCTCTACAATTAAATTTTACAGTGTTAAAATTAAAATTATTTTAAAAAATAATAAAAAATAAAAAAAATTTAATTAACACATCATCATAGATATAAACATATATACATACCTTCTGATAAATATGTTGAAGGTTCCTCTGTGTCCACAGCACCTTCCACACCTTCCACGAGTACAGGATCCAGGACCTCAGACAGCCTCACTTCCCAGGGTTTCATGCTGATATTTGCAGGTTTCCCACCACCAGTTCCTTTTGAATGCCTCTTGGACGCAGCCATCTTCTTTACAATCCGCTTACAGTCCCGGAAACGTTTCCTGCAATGCTCAATAGATTTTGGAACTTGCCCACAAGAAGTCACCTTGTCAGAGATCTGACGCCAGATCTGGTTCCTCTGCTGATGACTTGTGACATGTGCCCGTTTACCATAAAGTACATCATAGTTTGTTACTATCGTGTCCACCAGGATGTTGTTCTGCTGCTCAGAGAAACGAGGTGCTCTGGTGATGTTACTACCACCTTCCTCAGGATCATCACCATCATCTTCTTCAGCCACTGTAGATTGCTGCGAGGGTCTGGTAGCCACTTTTTTAAGGAATCTCTGTCTTCTTCTTTCTTGTGCTCGATCTCTTTCTTCTGTTTCATGCTGCCACTCTTCTCCACTGCTATCTTCTTCATCCAGGTGTACCTGTTCAGAAAGATTTTCCCTATGCTCCCTAGACATACTGATAAATAAAAGTAATGCTGGAGCTAAAAAGTAACTAAACTTTTATTTAATTGTGATTATTGCACACTTTTTCTGTATGCAGTATATTGATGTCTGCTATTAAATAAAATGTGTGGTGTTGTGTAGTGTTTGATTTAGTGTGTGGTGTTAGTACTGTGTAAAAATATAACTTACTATAATGTAATGCAAAATAAAATGTAATGCAATGTATGTAAATAATGTGAAAATAATGAATAAAGGTATATAAAGATGCAAAAAGTACAATCCAGAATCTCACAAAACCAGAAGGTCTCAGGAATCAGCCACCAGCATCGAAATCTCTGCAAAATGGCACTTTGCAAAACAAAGTTGTTGTTTTTTACAGAAATGTGGGCGGGAAATCGCGAACGGCGGGAAAAGGGTAAAAAAAAAAAGCACTTCGTACAAGTCGGATATTATGCGATAAGGGGCTGGGTTAGGTATTACAATTGAATACCGTAATTTTCGGGAAGTTGATTTTTTGCGATGTCCGCGGTTCCGCTTATTCGCAATATATTACGCGAATACGCGGAATTGAATACCCCCCATAGTGTCCCTGAACACTTTTCAAAGTATCACCATCATGACTATTCCCTCCTTAAATTTATAGGTATTCAAAAAGTAGAAAAACCTTGGAGGGGAGGCGATTTTATAAAAAAAGATCTCACAGGAAGAAAC